>NC_090886.1:48475636-48493136 GCF_036669925.1 Montipora capricornis
ACTCCATGACAGTGAGCCTCTCGTAACACAAATGAAAAGACTGATTAATATCACCTCTTCCCATCAGGTTTTGGTATGAGAGTCCAACTACCTTTGATCACTCTCAACTGACACAGATTAAGCAAACGTCATTGGCCCGCGTCATATGTGACAATGGAGACAGCATCGATCGTATTCAACCCGACGTTTTTCTCCGCGCGACCTACCCCACTGGATATGTCAAGTGCTCTTCTATCCCTCGCATGGATCTGCGCATGTGGAAGTACTGTGAAGCGGGTTCGTATAAGATAAGTTAAAAGCACTCTGTATGAACCGGAAAACCTGTTGGCTCCATCACAACTTTTCACATAAGGGGACACTGAAATTATTGGGTGTACAAAGGGCTTAAAAGGTCTTTTTAGCTGACAGTGCCCCCAAACAATACAAGCCATACCTGAGCTGTTCGCGTTAAGTGATTTATTTATTTGTTCTGATTTAATAGCAGACACATTGATCAAGAATACGCTAAAAAGTGCCATACTGAAGGTCTGTAAAAGAGTCGCAGATCCCATACTCAGACAGATCCCCTCAATAAGTATTAAAAATCACGAATAATGAATCACTTTTCTAGAAACCACCCCCCTTGAATCCTTCTAGAAGCTGTTCCCACTAAAAACGGTAGTGAATTCTTTATAACTAAGATTCGATGAAGATAAGAAATATTCGCGTATTCCTCCCTCTTGTTGTTTTTCGAGCAGACAAGACTTTTCCAAGTAGTGACTGGATTTACTCCTCCGTGGCAACTTAATCTAATTTGTGATGTATAATTTATAATCTAATATCTTCACTTATTTGGTTTTTGTATTGTCAGCTCACTGCTCTGTGGATGATAGAACTCCTACCTTTAGCAACCACCTTGAGAACCCTCACCTTCGACGCAAAGTCAATGAGCCACATAAATCCGAAGCGGTAGAGTCCAGCCGCGAAGCATCAAAAAGTATTGGCTTGCAAGAAAAAAATGAGACTGTTATATCACCTTTGGAAGGAAAAAGTGAAGTGACAGTTAACGTTCCATCAAAGAATGAGTCTAGTTTAGAAAAAAGAGTCGAATCCCTTGAACGCACAATTGCAGACATGGCTGCGAAAATAACGAGTCTGGGGCAAGCTTTCAGTGATCTTGAAAAACAGGCAAGTGTAATTAATCTCTTAGAAATTTAACAATTAGAATGGCAATGACATTCGAGTTTGGACGGGCTTTGCGTATTCAGCAAATGTGGTGGGTTAAAAGCGCGCGTGGTTAAAAGGGCAACACGTGAGGTGACAACCTTCTCTATCGCGAGTGTTTTCGAATTCCCATTATGAATCACCTTAAGGGCCTACTGAGGTGTTTTTTGGGGTGCGTCGCTAACGATGTAATGGTAAAGTAATTTGAGAGAGTTTGGCATTATTTTGCTCAATTTCCAGCTTTTGTAAACCAATGACCCTAAACATGACGTCATCATGCCACGCCTATGGTCACGTGACCAATAAAAGAAAACTCTAAATTTGCCCCTGACTACGTGCTACACAATTTGGGTATTAATCAGTGGTTCAAGCCAAATGTTCTTTTTAAAGCGATAAACGATACTGAAATACCCATAGCATTTTCAAAAATGATCTATCTTCTGTATTTGGGGGTGAAACGAGCCATATAAAAAAAATTCATTCAATTTAAAGGCCGCAGGAAATTTAGCTTGTTCTCAAACCGGAAGTCAGTTCGTTTACGCATGCGCAGTTGATCTGAAAGCGAGCACAAGGAAGGGTTAGGAAAAACGTTCCATGCAAACAACAGTTTGTGCAGTGATCTGTGCTTGTGAGTGAGTTTTCTGGCCAGCTCACCATATGATGACGTCAGTTACCGGAAGTAACATTTCACTTCCTTAGCAACGCGTGAAAAATCCGTCTTTGGTCCCTCAATAGACCATATTCGAATTCTCAGTGTTGGACTGGAACTAGCTTGCAATGGAAGCTAATGCGAGGGAATGTATTAAAAAGTATTTGCATTTGAAAAGATTCCCCCGCGTTAGCTCCCATTACATACAAGGTTTGGTCCACTAAAATAGGAATTTAAGGGCCTTTTCGTTACAATCCCAACAACAGACAAACAATTCAATTCCTTGAGATGGAAGCCGAAGAATGAAATAAAAACGACAAAAATGGAAAGAACAAAATAAACAACTAAAAATTACCTTTTCTACACGTCTGCCAAAATTCCTTCGTTTATCACCGTTTATCAACTCATTCAGAGGCACGTAATTGCGTTCAATTTCCGTCTTGTGTTATAATAATGATCTTCTTGGCAATGAAAACACGTTTTAAAAGAAACCTCAAGCAATTATTAAGAGTTAGACAAGAAACCCGTCTGCCATCCTGTCCTTTTATCACGGCTTTATCAAATGCGCATGATCATTATGTACCATATGGGAGACATAATTGCCACGTTATCTACATTATCCAATGCGCACAAACTGTAATGTTGGCAAAGTGAGTACCCCAGGCAAAAGTGTAAAGATTACCTTTGAAAGGAAACTTGCATTTAGCACGTCCACGCGCATGCCTCACGTACGCGACCCTAATAGGAAGTTTATACAACGACGACGGCTACGGCAACGTCAACGCTACAAAGCAAGAATATCATTGGTTGAAAGAGGAAAAAGAATCGTGCGGCACATGCGGCATGCATTTCAATATTTGACTTGTTGTGTTATTTGTTAATTTCACTTTACGGTGTCCCCAATTAGTGCTCCAGCGCTAAATCTACTAGACACTTAAATAAAGTTCCTTTCCTTTCCTTTCCTTTCCTTTCCTTTTCCTTTTCCTTTCCTTTCCTACATTTCTTTGCCGCACTTAGCAAAACAACAACATGAAATAACCAATTTAAGGTTTTAACGACCACGCGAGCAATACAACGGTGACAAGTTCATCTTCTAAACCGTTCGTACCCATCCAGTTACAGGATAGTTCGTCCGTATAGAGTGTTTTCACTTACGTGATCAGTAACATTTTTTTTTACACTGAAACAAAAGAAAACGTTTGCATGATAATAGAGCTCAATTCCCGGGGGATAAGTTGGGGACATCAACATGACCGCCGTTCCTCAACAGGGCTACCGTGACGTCAAGTGAAAACACTCTATTGTACAAGGTGAACGAGATGGAATACTCGCGACAGCGCTAAATCATATTTTGGAGTGCCTAAACTCCCTAATGAGATATCAAAGCGAAAGCGAGACGAACTCAAAATGACAGTATCCGGTATAAAAGGAAAAGGAATATGTAAAACAGAGTATAGTGTTTGAACCGAAGTATAATTCCTAAGTTTTTCATTCTGTCGCGGGTTGAATTCTCTTCAGGTAGATAAGATGAAAGAAAAGTCGGCGAAAAAAGGAGAAAGAAGCAGGAAATCGTGTGGTGTTGTTCAAGGCAGCCTCCGTTATGAAGGCGACTCGTGGAAACAAAATTATTGTACCGATTGTCAGTGCACTGCGGTAAGAATTGTAATATCTTTCACACTTCTTACTTTTGAGTTGAAAAAATTTCTATCAGAAATCAAATTTGGGAGGGGTACATTTAAGTTTCTTCATGAAACATGACGTCATTGGTCATGACCACGACATCGGCGATGATGATGAATTATGACGTCAATAAGCATTGTACAACGCAACAAAAACATCATTGTACTTAGAAACGTAGGGAAAAATAGAGGTACACATATTATTTTCAACAAAGGGTGACAAAAAGGAGGGTTGAGATGGCAGAGATGAATGACTTAAGCTGCAAAGTACGAAGGAGAAGGTGAAATTGCTTAGGGAATGTTCTCGGGAAAAATTGGGGCGGACACCAGTAGAGTCGAAGTGCGGGATGGGAGGGGGGGGGGGGGGGGAAGGGGAGATAAGCCGAAGACCAGTTAAAGAAGGTGTGCGCACATGAAGAGAAATCAGGCAGGGTGGAAGTGGAAGAGCGCAAACATGGCCAAGGCGGTCGCACAGAATAGAGGGTGTTGATCGGAGAGCGTGATGGCCTTATGTGCCTAAAGGCGTGATGAGAAAGGACCATGATTTATTCCTCTGGTGCTTATATAGTGGTGTGCACTATATAGAAAAACTTCTTCAGTTTGTGCAATTGCACTTGAAAGAGAATTGTCCAGAGTGAATACTTCTTCTCTAAGTGTTAAAAGAGTTAAAAATACTCCGCCCTTTCATTGTTTTGCAGAAAGGACAAATTCGGTGTGTACAGACAGGAAAGTGTAGCTACGAATCACAAGAGGAACAGTAATCATAACGAGTCTCTTTGCTACTTAGGTCGGCCTGAAAACCCACTTTTTGTTTCTCTAAATTACAGCAAGAAAATGAAAGAGTCAGGGGGCCGCGGTGAGGGAGGAGCTAAGGGCGCTATAGTATAGCCTCCCCCCACTTTTTTCCCACGGTGTTGTTTTCTCCTACACCTATACTTCCTCATACTTCCATGATCCATACCAAAACCTAGCCCCCCTCCCCCCCCCCCCCTTCCCCACAACTTTCAAAGGTAATTCGCGGCCCCTGTTTGTAAAATGAAAAACAGAGCGCAGAAAAAGATAATGTCTCTCCCTTGTTGGTTTCCAGATAAACCGAAGACTGCCTCTTAGCTTTACTTTTTGTATTTCATTTGACTACTCTACGTTGTCAGTAGTTGACAAGTTGTGTCAGTGATGTCTAATTTTATTTACTATATGACGAAAAGTCCCATGATTAAGGTGTGGAGAGAGTGACCCGATTTCACAAAAACGGCTATTCTTGGACAACAACGTCATTCCTCAACTATTTTGAGTCCTGTCTCTGGAAGGTTCTCTATTGTCCGTGACTGTTGTTGGAACCTCTTTTCACTCCAGAACACTTGTGTTCCATGTCTCACTTATTCGCTGTCTCCACTGAGTTCTTCTCGATCAAAAAGAAATAGAACGTTAATGGAGCTATCACGGCAGTGGAGTTGATTTTGTGAAGTGTTACTAATTACACCCCCACCCCCCACCAACCCCCCTCCTCCCCTGCTAATAGCTATGCAACTTAACATAAACCAAGAAAATACTTTTAAACAACACAAGTCAAAGCATCAAGCCAAGCAAAGTTTCAATGCTTTGGTCAAGCACACAAAATGTAAGTTACAAACAACAGAGTTAAACGTTGAAAAACTGTAACAGAGGGGCTCAATGGGGTTAACCGTGAGCAGTGAAACGTTGAAAAATGTTGACCGTTAAACTTGAAAATGACCAAAAGATAACCGATAGCCGTGATAAAAATTAAGAGCATTTAGCGTGATTTTTTAATTACGAAAAGTGGGATTGGTAGTATTTTGAAATATTATATGGTTCTATCTCACAAGGTCTGGGAACTATCAAGTTCACGAATTTGATTGGCTGAAATCGATATTGACCGCGGTCTAGATTTTCCCATCTAGACCGGCATCTAGACCGGTAATGTTTTGCGGTGAAAAGATGCAAACTAAAACGCAAGAATATTGAGTATTTTCTTCTACCAATATTTATTTATGGAAGTGCCAAACAGCATGATGACAAAAGAGAGGATAACGAGCAAACTTTGACAGAACTAAGTTCAGCTCATCGCCACTCATCGCCGTTCGCAAGCAAAAGACTCTAAATATTTAGCTCTTATTAACCGAGCTTAGTCAGTCTGTATGGGAGAATCTTGATCTCGGTCGTGTGTACAGACCTCACTGCGTTCGGTCTGTACTTACGACCTCGCTCAAGATTCTTCCATACAGACCTCCTGCGTGGTTAATAAGAGCTAAATATTTAGAGTCTTGAGAAACTTCAGAGCACCCGATACCGTTTTAACTCCCTTGCTTTCCGTTCCCAGGGTCGCTCTTCTTGCTTTTCTCTCTCCCACACTCTCTCGCTCCAAGGAAGGAGAGAAGAGAGATCCTGGGAACAAGGCTGATCATAAAATTGTTCAAACTGTCTGGAATCGATACGATTTGCTCGTTGCATGGTTTTAGCAGTTTTGTGCCGCTAGTATCCATGTGAAATATGAGTATTATAAAAGAATTGTGAGTTTCTTTGTTTATCCGTGACGGAAAAAAGACAACCGTTAGCAGTTAAAGCTACCTCCCACCTCCCCCCATTAAGACCCTCTCAGCAGTTTTCAAAAGCCCCAATTGCAATCCATTTCAATCTTCTTCAGTTTTGGCCATCCATGTGTCTAATTCCTTTTGTATTTGCTGTTTTATTCAAAACTTCCTTCAATTATGTTTTAAGTTGTTATTTTTACGTTTCGCTTGATTTTGTTGCCAGTTACCAGTTGCCAGTCCCTGAATTTGGCTAAATTGTGCGCAACAAAGCCCGTTTAATGTAAGCGGGGTAAAAATCCGTTTTATCAACAAAACAAACATTTAGGTAGAATAATAATTCCATTGCTTCCTCCATATCATCGATGTTTGAGTTGATACTGCTCTAAACACGTCAAGGTATAACTTTGTGTCGTGTTAACAAAAACTTTTTCTTTTTGACAGATTCAGAATCGATTGCTAAGTTCTAGTGGTAGCTGTGATGATGTCACGTGATACGAAAAAGCGCAAATGTCATAAATTCTGTGATAGGTTCTCAAGGCCAGTATATATATAAAGCCTTTTTGTTCGTTCCAAATTTGCCAGGCCTTAGGCCGTTAGTTTTCTTACAATTTGCTGTCGTGTTTGAAATATGTGCGTGTTAAATAATCAAACGTAACAGTGTAATCGTTTGTATCATGATGTAGTCGCTTGCGTTGTAGAGTCGCGATGTTTCGACTGCTTTCTGCTAGTCCCTCTAGTGACTACATAGTGAGACAAACGATTATACGTTTCATTTTTTTTCTACCACCGTGATGACCAATAACCACCTCTGGTACGATATGTACACCTTACTAACCGAGTTCAAGGGTCGTATAGCAAGCGGACAAAACGAAGAGACGAAAATGACACCGGGTACGGCTCCAGAAAATAAAAAGGGTAAGACCTTTAACGCAAGCAAAAGAACCTAGCTTTCACAGTGTAACGCGCCTTACCGTGGCCACCCAACAAACTTTCACATTTGACATTTACTTGTAAATACGAAAACTCAACAACCCATGCTACGGTGTTTAACTTACAACTGTGCGAACTTTGCAAGGAGGCGTGACTGTCAATCAAAAATTCACACATCCTGATTGGCGGACAATTTGTAAAAAAACTTTGTTAGGTGGCCACGGTACGGCGAGTCGCACTGTAAATAGCCAGTCGTACTTCCATAGATGGACTACAGCCCACTAACTTGACCAATCACAGCGCGCGTACTATATCAGAGATACACTGAAAACTTAACTCTTAAAAAGTTTATTTTGTAATTAGAATGTTTCTTTGTCTTTATTTGTCAGCACTTATATTTTGGGTGGTATCGTACCTCATTGAACGGGCTTCAGTATTGGCCAAAAGAACAATAGAACGAACAAAAGATAACAATGGATTTAGCGCAGAAAACAATAGGAAGTACGACACTATACAGCCAATGAAATATAGTGTTCAGCAAGAGGTACGACCCTACCCTACATTATACCTAGTCAGATGTTCATATCCTTAAAGAGTCGATTTCTCTTATTTGGCCATGTCCCATCGGTTTACCGGGTATTATCTAAATTCAGAATACAAGTCCCGCCGCGTAATAAACCAATCAGGTTTGTCCTAATGACCACAACACCTCTGATTGGTCCGAAACAAAGTAGCCGACCCATTGCTCGTGGTGCTAATAAATGCAAGGTGATCATGACGGGTCAGGCACAGAACTCAACGCCACCATGCTTTTTTTCTCGACAAAAATCCAGCAGAGAAGAACTCGATCAATTTATAAACTCCGTTAATTCCTTTCATCCGGCTCTTAAATATACCTGGAAAATTTCGGAAACTTCCGATTGGCTTTCCTAGATAGCAAAGTTTCTATCAGTGGCAACGGTTTATGTACCACTGTGCACTACAAACCTACGGTTTCGCACAGTTATTTGTTGTATTCATCGTTACGTCCATAACATGTCAAGAACTCCATTCCTTATTCTCAATTTCTGAGACTTTGACGTGTATGTAGTGAGGACTCCGATTTTTCCAGCAAATAGAGGAGATGTGCCAGTTCTTCGAAAAACGTGGCTATCCTGTCTCTGTGGTCAAAGCGGGCCATCATCGCACCAAACAATTTGATCGACAGTCAGCACTACAAAGGTCACAAAAAGATAAGAATGACAGAATTCCATTCACCCTCACTTTCCATCCTCAGTCAAAAGTATCATTTTTAATAACTTTAAATTGCTCCTTAGTGATCCTGAGACTGGTAGAATCTTTTCGCAACCTCCACTCATTTCATACAAACGCGACAAAAACGTAGACAACCTTTTAGTTAGAAGCGCACTCAAAACTAACGAGCAACCCGGCACTTGGACTTGCCACAAGTCGACCCCACGAGAATCCCAGGGTTCTGGCGAGCGAAGTGTGATTATTCGGACGCGAAGCGGATGACCGAGCGACGAAGTCACGAGAGGTTGTCCTTCGCCCCGCGCGCCATCTACATGAGACGCAGGACTATTGAAAGTCTACCCGGCACTTTCAAATGCGCGCGCTCACGATTCAAAACTTACCTTTCACTCTTAATACTAGCAAAATATCGGGAAGATCACCGATCCTTTCACATGTACCTCCGCAAATGTCACTTATTGCATAACCTGTACGTTACAGGGGCACCCAACGACCAATTTGTTGTAAAATGGTTTATTATACCCCAGTTAATGAAAATAAATGTTATTAAGGCATTTTCAGGTGTTTTTCATTGTTGCTGGGAAAATATTATCTGTTCCTTTTTCCCAGCAAGACACACAAGAAATTTCCCAGCCAGCTAGATAAAATTGGTTGGTTTCCCAGCCAGCTGATGAAATTTATTTCCCAGCCAGAAATTCCGCGCGCTTTCAAATCCCTCGATCCGAAACGACCGAACAAAAGCGACAAAACCGGGACAAAACAGTTTTTTTCCGCAAGCGCAATCACTCTGACCAGCCGTCGTATGTTTGTGACTACGCTTGGGGGAGAGGAAAGAGGTTCTTTTTTTTTTTTTTTAGTCGTCCTCAGTCTTCAGAAGTTCTACAGCCAGCTCGGGTTGAAATGCTAGAAAAGTTATATGATTGGCGAGATAGGTAGGCGACCGATTCCGCGAACACTTTCGCGATGTTGAGAAGAATGACAAGGATGCATTTAAGCCAGTCGCTCGTCACTTTAATCCCTCTAACCACGCCAAACAACACATGGCTATCTGCGGTCTTTCCCTACATCAAGGTACGACGGAAAGCCACAAGAATCTGGAGAAAAAATTCATCTTCCACATCGGCACCCCTATTCCCCACGGTATTAACGAACGCTTTTCATTTAACTAATGTATTCATAATGTTCACTTCAGTTTCCATGTTACCACCAATAGCGTAGCTCTCACTCCACTATATAAACTACACACAACCCAAAATTCCTCGATTCACTCTGACGAAGGGGTAACGCTCGAAAACTTCAGATCGGCAATTTTCTTCAAATTTGGATTTTTCGGTTAAAATAATGATCGAAATGGGATATCTAATGTAAAAAAAGAAATTATTAAAAAAGATTAAATATTGGCGGAGAAATGGCGGTTTTACGTTTTGGCCGGTGGTAAAAATTACTCGTTTAATTGACAGTCTTAGCGCTGTTTTCTCGAATCAATCTTTTCACTTGAAGCGGACACTTTACAGAGCTAAGACTGAAAGGAAATTTGCCCGATTACCCCCAAATTTTGACAGTGGCTAGATTAACATACAAACAGCAAACACATCTCTGCGAATTTTTTGTTTCAAAATATTTTTTCTCTGAGAGCGATTTTTGTACGAACACTTCACATTTTTTAATACTATTTTGAAAACGTTCTGTAACTTTTCACTGTAACTGAGTATGGCAAAACGCAGACACATTTTTTTAGCCCTTTGGGTCGGGAAACGGAGGAACGAAATAAAATAGCAAAATGCAAAATTTGCTCTGACTTGTAGCTTTAAATCGGACGTTCGCTTTTAGAGGTCGTGAAAAATTCGACAATTCATTTAATTTCAAAATTATTGATATGATGTGATAGCCAGCTCTATAAGCTTTAATTTGATATAGCGGTTTAGGTACCTAGAGTTTAAACCGGACGCGATACATCGCTCAGACGCGAGACACCCCTGAAGCCCTGAAGGTATACGGTAACCTTAATTTACGTTATCAACTCGGTCGATAAAACCAAACTTTTGTCTCTAATTTTGAGGCTGCGTCCCCCAAAATCATGTAAACACATAAAATTTTATCAGATTTGGGGCAACTGGAAAATCCCGTCATGGACCTACTCTAGTTCAGGCGAAAATCATTTTGTTTGCCTATCTTCATGAATATTACAGAAATCGTAATTCCGGAATGGCCTATATCATTTTTCAATTACCTCTCGCAACCCTTATACAAGTGAAAGTGTTATAAACAAAATAACTGAACTGAAAACAGAAAAAAATCGAAAACGAAAATTAATATTTTGAAATAAAATAGGAAGCAATTTCTTGAATTAGATAGGAAAGGATGTGTTAGCAAAAAAATGAATTTTGAAGTTGGTACCTGAAACATTACACATCGAGACATTTGTCAATAAATGGAAATACTTATGAGCATTTAGTTTTTATGTGGTATTTGTAAAATAGTTAAAACTGAAACGCAGGTTGAAGCAAGCTAGAACTGTCAGTAGATAATAGGCACTGGGTGCATTTTCATTTTCATATGCCAAAACGGCTGAAAATACTTAACAATTGTTTGCCGAAGGCGAAGTGAATATCGGTGAATATTAAAAAGCCGGGACAAAGCCAACCCAAAAACAAAAGGCTGCAATTGAAACAATGACTTAGACTTAAAAACAATAGAAGGTGCTTACAATACCAAACAATAGCAGATTACGAGAGCTGCTACACTACTGAATAAAGTTTTTTTTTTTTTTCTTTTCCGAAACGAAGAAAAAACCGAGACGAAGTCTCGAAGTCTAAAAATCGAGACGAAGTCGAAGTCAAGTATAATTACATAGGTGATTATTTGAAAAATATGCCTTTTCTTTAAAACAATTAATTTCTTTGTCTGTCATCTCGACTAAACGGCTTGGGGCCATTTTGAAAACAACCGCCTAGGTGATTATCTTCAAGTGCAACCAATCAGTTCAGAGGATTTTTCAAAGTTGCTTTTTGTCTCGGTTTCGAAATGAGTCTTGGTGCTCAACTATTGAAATGGAAGTGAGTTTGATTTGCATAAGAATACGCAACTCATTTCCATTTGAATGGTTGTGCACCAGGACTCGCTTTGAAACTGAGGCATGCAGCAAGTCGGAAATGGGCTAATATGCTAAATCCATGTTATTCCCTGCACTTCGTCGGTCCGTATTGGGAAAAACTGTGCCCGCTGAATCGATTGTGAGTACTCTCGAGTACTCATTTCCAGTTAACTCTCGGTATCCTTATAGGAGTTATAGCAGTAAAAGTGTTATTGACAATATATATAACTGCACTGAAAACCGAAAACAAAAAAACGAAATAAAGATGTTCATGACGTCAAGTAAACGGAGGAGCTGTCCTAATTATGGCACCTGGTCCGCTGAATCGCAAGCCAATCAAATGCAAGGATTTGGGTTCCGGACTGCTGCCTAAAATAACGCAACGATTTCCTTTCACACCGCATAAAACTTAACAATTTTCATATTCGAAAAACTATAAATGATAGGTTCTTCGTTCTTTCACGAGACAAACGCGGAAGCTGAACAGCAGTAACCCAAGTCATTTCTCTTGAAAGAAAAGCATATCGAATGACGGAACCGGGGCGGGGCTCATGTAGAAGATCTCAAAACCTTGTAGCTGTTAATTAAGAGCACGCCGAGATGTTTACCCATACCATAACTGAATTCTTAGGCCACATCATCTTCAACTTTACTCGAAGTGTCGCTGAGAACTATGACTTCGTCGAAAACGCGAATGTTTCAGACTTGGTTGGCTACAATGCCTTGGAAAACACCGGCAAAGAATGGTATTCTCAACACTCACATGATGAAGTCATTTTCCAAGAGTGCAGCAATAGCGACGCCACTGCTCTGGATTATCTAACAACCCGCCACTTTGTCCACGCCAAATTTACAAACGCTTCTTCGACAGAAGATAGCCGTGAAGAAAGAGAAGGACTATGTGAAACAAATGACATGGCATGGAAACGCCTTAGACCATCGATCACCACTTCAATAAGGAATTCACTGTATTTTGGCTTTTTAATATCCGTTGTAAGTGCATCTGTGGTTGGTGTGGCATCATTTACTGTTTATTACTTCAGCTTTCAAACACAACTCAACTGTGAAATGCATTCTAAAGAAAAGATACCCATTGAGTTGCAATGGGTGATCACACTCTCAGAGATTATCTCTGTTGGATTTCTTTACTTTTGGTTTTTCCTCAGCATTATCTTTTACTTTTGCCCGTATCAGCTGTCAGGCGTCAAACGAAGACTCTTCCTTCTCAGCGTACTGTTTTTCCTTTTGGATTCTGTTTATCGCATTGCCATGCAAGTTTGTGGTGTTTCTCATTCAAAGCTCACGGCCTTGTAGCGCATTCCTGCTGAAGTCATATTTTGTCTTTCCACCTGCAGTGGGATTTACATAATTAAGAGGCATTTTTGCACAGGATCTCTGATTAATCAAGTCAAGTTTGTGCTTCTTTTTATTGCTCCATATGCTCTAACACAATCTATCGCAATTCTAGTTGCTTACTCTATATATCCTGCCTACAACAAGCAAGATGCATCCGGCAAGCTTTTATTTGCTGTGTTTACACCTCTCATATTCTTTGTTCTAAAAGGAGTCTGCCGTATCTGCATTCAGCGGCTTTGGTGCCAAATTAGTCATCCAGGAACTTCATTTGTGCTATTGTCGCCTTTGTATTGTGGGTCAGCAATAATGCTGAGACTTCTACAAGCCGATCTGCAGAGTCTGGAGTCCATTGCTCTGACCGGAGCGATTCATGGGATAGCAGAAGTTATAGATCGCACTATGATGGCTGTGATTGACCATATTTGTCACCAGGCCTTTGAAGACAGAAGAATCTCATGGGGAGGATTTCGCACCCCTTGCCGCGAGAGACTCGCCACCGACATCTCCATCATGAGCATGCTGTATGAATCAAGTGCCGTCATCACAGTGAATACATTTTTGCATTTGTATCAATATTTTTACACCTACGACAACTTTCCTCTGAAACTGCTGCAGTCATTTGCTGTAACTACTTCGGTTCCACTTGGAATTGAATGGATTTTTACAAGCGTTTCAATTTTTATCGAGACTCGCTACAAAAATCTGCCAGTAATGGCTGTCTGGCGAAACAGGTGGAAAAGACATTTGGCGGTGGCTTTTATTAACGCCGTGATGGTTTCCATTTGGACAACTTCGAGCCTGTTAATCGCTGTAGAAGGACGTTTTAAAGACAGTGTCAAAGATCACTGTGACATGCCATTCAACTTGTGAGGAGTTTTAGTATGTGTGGATAGGGGTACCACCTATACCCCATTTGGTCAAAACGCCTTGGTACCGTTGACGTCGAGTCAAAAATGCTAATTTTGTAGTTAACGTTGAAATAATCAACTAAAGAAATGGAAAAAAGGGCCGGCACTTGCTGAACATGAGATGTCGGTGAATTGCTAGTTGGTCCGGCACGCTTTGTTATAAACTTTGTAATAATTATCGCACGCTTTTCAATGTTAAAGGAATGGTTCAAGGGTTAATATATAGTGCGTGAGCCAGGCTCCCAAATTTGGCCCATTGGTACCAGCACCCAGTCCCTAACGTTTCCTCCAAAGTACAGAAAGTCGCCTTACACTCGCGCCTGACAGAACAAATTTTGCTATTTAGCTTGATTGTACTCACTGCATGCATTCCGAGTTACGAAGTTGAATCAGTTGCTCTTAATAAATCGAGAATACAACGGACCTTCATAGTTAAATGGGGTCTCACCTTTTATAAATACTCTCCTTTGAATCAGTCCATAATAAGATAATTTCCCACATCCTTAAGCACAGTCTTTTGTTCTAAGTATGAATTTAGTTACTTTATGGGACTGTTTTCTCACTCTCACTTCAGAGGTAATCAGATGCACAAGTGTTAGCTAACTTTGTGTTTCTTACTATTCCATCGCATAAGCAAGCCGCTGTTTTAATAGCTAAAAACTAGAGCGATTAAATCCACATGGATATCATTGGTCATAATGGGAATTTTCAGTAATCATTGACTTCATATCATCTTTATTATCTCCGCTATCAATGACTTTCTCATCTTCCTCTACAAATTGGTTTTCACAGCCCTACAATATACACAAGTCTGTACATGTCAGGCCATTTGCCATGCAAACACAGTCTACAAAACCTAAGACAACTGCATGCAAGTAGTTCCAGTACAGCGTCGGGATCAGGCCTTGCATCCATCCAGTTCTAGCCAACTTGATTCGCCTTCCGCCAATTTTCCCATCATCCATCCGAATCCAACGGCACCAGGGATTGAAAGGTTGCACTGCAGACTGCACCTCCAAATGCATGCTTGATAATCGGCTCCATTGGTGTGCTTTCGAAGGCAGTCTTTGCAAAGTTGCAATTTGTGTGATTCAATCTCTCCGTTCATTGTACAGAAAATATTATTTCTAAGATCATCGCGTCACTTGCATTCGTCCCAGAGGAGTACAAAGAGCAGGTCACCATCTCGATACGCCGGTTAAGGTCTTAAGCCAGGTTCCACGACTGGCCCAGATCACTGAATGATTGTTATGCGTTACGGTCTGCCTTCATAATCTTCAGGACAGCTAACTTGTCTTTTCCGGCAAAGGCACTGACTGTGTCGCACCTTGTGAAGGAATGAAGGCCGAAGAGAGCGTGACAAACATCTTCCCCAACAGGAGCAAACCACGTTACTAATTAATGTCAATCAATTTCGAGTGGATTTAAGACCTTCCTGGTATCCTCTGACTGACGTGATATCTCATTTGCCTTGGATAGCTGGGTCGCGGGAGCATGTATCGTAGGAAGATATCCAATAGACTGCGAGCAAATACTGCGGGCGCAGGTTAGAGCTCTAAACAACGCACGCAGTAATTGCGACCCGCAGCTTCAGCCATTGTGAAAATTCAACGTAGGCGTTCGTTTCAACCGTTTTAGAACAAAAGAGAGACTGCTCGTAGTCTAGATATCATCTGGTTTGTGGCCACGAGACTTGATCTTGAAGCCCGCGTACACATTGGGATCCGCTGATTCTATACTTCCTATGTGCCGCTGGATGTTCCCATGATTAAGGTGTGGAGAGAGTGACCCGATTTCACAAAAACGGCTATTCTTGGACATAACGTCATTCCTTAACTATTTTGAGTTCTGTCTCTCGCAGGTTCTCTATTGTCCGTGACTCTTCCCTCCAGAACACTTGTGTTCCATGTCTCACTTATTCGCTGTCTCCACTGAGTTCTTCTCAATCAAAAAGAAATAGAACGTTAATGGAGCTATCACGGCAGTGGAGTTGATTTTGTGAAGTGTTACTAATTACATCGATAAGATTTGCTCGTTGCATGGTTTTAGCAGTTTTGTGCCGCTAGTATCCATGTCAAATATGAGTATTATAAAAGAATTGTGAGTTTCTTTGTTTATCCGTGACGGAAAAAAGACAACCGTTAGCAGTTAAAGCTACCTCCCACCTCCCCCCATTAAGACCCTCTCAGCAGTTTTCAAAAGCCCCAATTGCAATCCATTTCAATCTAAACTTCTTCAGTTTTGGCCATCCATGCGTCTAATTCCTATTGTATTTGCTGTTTTATTCAAAACTTCCTTCAATTATGTTTTAAGTTGTTATTTTTACGTTTCGCTTGATTTTGTTGCCAGTTACCAGTTGCCAGTCCCTGAATTTGGCTAAATTGTGCGCAACAAAGCCCGTTTAATGTAAGCGGGGTAAAAATCCGTTTTATCAACAAAACAAACATTTAGGTAGAATAATAATTCCATTGCTTCCTCCATATCATCGATGTTTGAGTTGATACTGCTCTAAACACGTCAAGGTATAACTTTGTGTCGTGTTAACAAAAACTTTTTCTTTTTGACAGATTCAGAATCGATTGCTAAGTTCTAGTGGTAGCTGTGATGATGTCACGTGATACGAAAAAGCGCAAATGTCATAAATTCTGTAATAGGTCCTCAAGGCCAGTATATATATAAAGCCTTTTTGTTCGTTCCAAATTTGCCAGGCCTTAGGCCGTTAGTTTTCTTACAATTTGCTGTCGTGTTTGAAATATGCGCGTGTTAAATAATCAAACGTAACAGTGTAATCGTTTGTATCATGATGTAGTCGCTTGCGTTGTATAGTCGCGATGTTTCGACTGCTTTCTGCTAGTCCCTCTAGTGACTACATAGTGAGACAAACGATTATACTTCTCATTCTTTTTCTACCACTGTGATGAGCAATAACCACCTCTGGTGCGATATGTGCACCTTACTATAACCGACTTCGAGGGTCGTATAGTAAGCGGACAAAACAGAGAGACGAAAATGACACCAGGTACGGCTCCAGAAAATGAAGAGAGTAAGACCTATAACGCAAGCAAAAGAACCAAGCTTTTACAGTGCAACGCGCCTTACCGTGGCCACCCAACAAACTTTCACATTTGACATTTACTTGTAAATACGACAACTCAACAACCCATGCAACGGTGTTCAACTTACAACTGTGCGAACTTTGCAAGGAGGCGTGACTGTCAATCAAAAAGTCACACATCCTGATTGGCGGACAATTTGTAAAAAAATTTTGTTAGGTGGCCACAGTAAGGCGCGTCGCACTGTAAATAGCCAGTCGTACTTCCATAGATGGACTACAGCCCACTAACTTGACCAATCACAGCGCGCGTACTATATCAGAGATACACTGAAAACTTAACTCTTAAAAAGTTTATTTTGTAATTAGAATGTTTCTTTGTCTTTATTTGTCAGCACTTATATTTTGGGTGGTATCGTACCTCATTGAACGGGCTTCAGTATTGGCCAAAAAAACAATAGAACGAACAAAAGATAACAATGGATTTAGCAAAGAAAATAATAGGAAGTACGACACTATACAGCCAATGAAATATAGTGTTCAGCAAGAGGTACGACCCTACCCTACATTATACCTAGTCAGATGTTCATATCCTTAAAGAGTCGATTTCTCTTATTTGGCCATGTCCCATCGGTTTACCGGGTATTATCTAAATTCAGAATACAAGTCCCGCCGCGTAATAAACCAATCAGGTTTGTCCTAATGACCACAACACCTCTGATTGGTCCGAAACAAAGTAGCCGACCCATTGCTCGAGGTGCTAATAAATGCAAGGTGATCATGACGGGTCAGGCACAGAACTCAACGCCACCATGCTTTTTTCTTGACA
>NC_090886.1:48498136-48520636 GCF_036669925.1 Montipora capricornis
ATTAAGAGCACGCAGAGATGTTTACCCATACCATAACTGAATTCTTAGGCCACATCACATTCAACTTTACTCGAAGTGTCGCTGAGAAATATGACTTCGTCGAAAACGCGAATGTTTCAGACTTGGTTGGCTACAATGCCTTGGAAGACACTGGCAAAGAATGGTATTCTCAACCCTCACATGATGAAGTCATTTACCAAGAGTACAGCAATAGCGACGCTACTGCTCTGGATTATCTAACAACCCGCCAGTTTGTCCACGCCAAATTTACAAACGCTTCTTCGACAGAAGATAGCCGTGAAGAAAGAGAAGGACTATGTGAAACAATGACATGGCATGGAAACGGCTTAGGCCATCGATCACCACTTCAATAAGGAATTCACTGTATTTTGGCTTTTTAATATCCGTTGTAAGTGCATCTGTGGTTGGTGTGGCATCATTTACTGTTTATTTCTTCAGCTTTCAAACACAACTCAACTGTGAAATGCATTCTAGAGAAAAGATACCCACTGAGTTGCAATGGGTGATCACACTCTCAGAGATTATCTCTTTTGGCTTTCTTTACTTTTGGTTTTTCCTCAGCATTATCTTTTACTTTTGCCCGTATCAGCTGTCAGGCGTCAAACGAAGACTCGTCCTTCTCAGCGCACTGTTTTTCCTTTTGGATTCTGTTTATCGCATTGCCATGCAAGTTTGTGGTGTTTCTCATTCAAAGCTCACGGCCTTGCAGCGCATTCCTGCTGAAGTCATATTTTGTATTTGTACCTGCAGTCAGATTTACATAATTAAGAGGCATTTTTGCACAGGATCTCTGATTAAGCAAGTCAAGTTTGTGCTTCTTTTTATTGCTCCATATGCTCTAGGACAAATTATCGCAATTCTAGTTGCTTATTCTATATACCCTGCCTACAACAAGCAAGATGCATCCGGCAAGCTTTTAATTGCTTTGTTTTCACCTCTCACAGCCTTTATCCTAAAAGGAGTCTGCCGTATCTGCATTCAGCGGTTTTGGTGCCAAATTAGTCATCCGGGAACTTCATTTGTTCTATTGTCGCCTATGTATTGTGCGTCAGCAATAATGCTGAGACTTCTACAAGCCGATCTGCAGAGTCTGGAGTCCATTGCTCTGACCGGAGCGATTCATGGGATAGCAGAAGTCATAGATCGCACTATGATGGCTGTGATTGACCATATTTGTCACCAGGCCTTTGAAGACAGAAGAATCTCATGGGAAGGATTTCGCACCCCTCGCCGCGAGAGACTCGCCACAGACATCTCCATCATGAGCATGCTGTATGAATCAAGTGCCGTCATCACAGTGAATACATTTTTGCATTTGTATCAATATTTTTACACCTACGACAACTCTCCTCTGAAACTGCTGCAGTCATTTGCTGTAACTACTTCGGTTCCACTTGGAATTGAATGGATTTTTACAAGCGTTTCAATTTTTATCGAGACTCGCTACAAAAATCTGCCAGTAATGAATGTCTGGCGAAACAGGTGGAAAAGACATTTGGCGGTGGCTTTTATTAACGCCGTGATGGTTTCCATTTGGACGACTTCGAGCCTGTTAATCGCTGTAGAAGGACGTTTTAAAGACAGTGTCAAAGATCACTGTGACATGCCATTCAACTTGTGAGGATTTTTAGTATGTGTGGATAGGGGTACGCCCTATACCCCATTTGGTCAAAACGCCTTGGTACCGTTGACGACGAGTCAAAATGCTAATTTTGTAGTTAACGTTGAAATAATCAACTAAAGAAATGGAAAAAAGGGCCGGCACTTGCTGAACATGAGATGTCGGTGAATTGCTAGTTGGTCCGGCAAGCTTTGTTATAAACTTTGTAATAATTATCGCACGCTTTTCAATGTTAAAGGAATGGTTCAAGGGTTAATATATAGTGCCTGAGCCAGGCCCCCAAATCTGGCCCATTGGTACCAGCACCCAGTCCCTAACGTTTCCTCCAAAGTACAGAAAGTCGCCTTACACTCGCGCCTGATAGAACAAATTTTGCTATTTAGCTTGATTGTACTCACTGCATGGATTCCGAGTTACGAAGTTGAATCAGTTGCTCTTAATAAATCGAGAATACAACGGACCTTCATAGTTAAATGGGGTCTCACCTTTTATAAATACTCTCCTTTGAATCAGTCCATAATAAGATAATTTCCCACATCCTTAAGCACAGTCTTTTGTTCTAAGTATCAATTTAGTTACTTTATGGGACTGTTTTCTCACTCTCACTTCAGAGGTAATCAGATGCACAAGTGTTAGCTAACTTTGTGTTTCTTACTATTCCATCGCATAAGCAAGCTTTTAATAGCTGAAAACTAGAGCGGTTAAATCCACATGGATATCATTGGTCATAATGGGAATTTTCAGTAATCATTGACTTCATATCATCTTCATTATCTCCGCTATCAATGACTTTCTCGTCTTCCTCTACAAATTGGTTTTCACAGCCCTACAATATACACAAGCCTGTACATGTCAGGCCATTTGCCATGCAAACACAGTCTGCAAAACCTATTACAACTGCATGCAAGTAGTTCCAGTACAGTTCCCATCACCCATCCGAATCCAACGGCACCAGGGTTTGAAAGGTTGCACTGCAGACTGCGCCTCCAAATGCATGCTTGATAATCGGCTCCATTGGTGTGCTTTCGAAGGCAGTCTTACGCCGGTTAAGGTCTTAAGCCAGGTTTCACGACTGGCCCAGATCACTGAATGATTGTTATGCGTTACGGTCTGCCTTCATAATCTTCAGGGCAGCTAACTTGCCTTTTCCGGCAAAGGCACTGACTGTGTCGCACCTTGTGAAGAAATGAAGGCCGAAGAGAGTGTGACAAACATCTTCCCCAACAGGAGCAAACCACGTTACTAATTAATGTCAATCAATTTCGAGTGGATTTAAGATCTTCCTGGTATCCTCTGACTGACGTGAGATCTCATTTGCCTTGGATAGCTGGGTCGCGGGAGCATGTATCGTAGGAAGATATCGAATAGTCTGCGAGCAAATAATGCGGGCGCTGGTTAGAGCTCTAACCAACGCCCGCAGTAATTGCGACCCGCAGCTTCAGCCATTGTGAAAATTCATCGTAGGTGTTCGTTTCAACCGTTTTAGAATAAATGAGAGACTGCTCGTAGTCTAGATATCATCTGGTTTGTGGCCACGAGACTTGATATTGAAGCCCGTACACATTGGGATCCGCTGATTCTATACTTCCTATGTGCCGCTGGATGGTCCCATGATTAAGGTGTGGTGAGAGTGACCCGATTTCACAAAAACGGCTATTCTTGGACATAACGTCATTCCTCAACTGTTTTGAGTCCTGTCTCTGGCAGGTTCTCTATTGTCCGCGTTACTGTTCCCTCCAGAACACTTGTGTTCCATGTCTTACTTATTCGCTGTCTCCACTGAGTTCTTCTCAATCAAAAAGAAATAGAACGTTAATGGAGCTATCACGGCAGTGGAGTTGATTTTGTGAAGTGTTACTAATTACATCGATAAGATTTGCTCGTTGCATGGTTTTAGCAGTTTTGTGCCTCTAGTATCCATGTGAAATATGAATATTATAAAAGAATTGTGACTTTCTTTGTTTATCCGTGACAGAAAAAAGACAACCGTTAGCAGTTAAAGCTTCCTCCCACCTACCCCCATTAAGACTCTCTCAGCAGTTTTCAAAAGCCCCAATTGCAATTTATTTCAATCTAAGCTTCTTCAGTTTTGGCCATCCATGCGTCTAATTCTTTTTGTATTTGCTGTTTTATTCAAAACTTCCTTCAATTATGTTTTAAGTTGTTATTTTTACGTTTCGCTTGATTTTGTTGCCAGTTACCAGTTGCCAGTCCCTGAATTTGGCTAACTTGTGCGCAACAAAGCCCGTTTAATGATGTAAGCGGGGTAAAAATCCGTTTTATCAACAAAACAAACATTTAGGTAGAGTAATAATTCCATTGCTTCCTCCATATCATCGATGTTTGAGTTGATACTGCTCTAAACACGTCAAGGTATAACTTTGTGTCGTGTAAACAAAAACTTTTTCCTTTTGACAGATTCAGAATCGATTGTTAAGTTCTAGTAGTAGCTTTGATGATGTCACGTGATACGAAAAAGCGCAAATGTCATAAATTCTGAGATAGGTCCTCAAGGCCAGTATATATATAAAGCCTTTTTGTTCGTTCCAAATTTGCCAGGCCTTAGGCCGTTAGTTTTCTTACAATTTGCTGTCGTGTTTGAAATATGTGCGTGTTAAATAATCAAACGTAACAGTGTAATCGTTTGTATCATGATGTAGTCGCTTGCGTTGTATAGTCGCGATGTTTCGACTGCTTTCTGCTAGTCCCTCTAGTGACTACATAGTGAGACAAACGATTATACTTCTCATTCTTTTTCTACCACTGTGATGAGCAATAACCACCTCTGGTGCGATATGTGCACCTTACTATAACCGAGTTCGAGGGTCGTATAGTAAGCGGACAAAACAAAGAGACGAAAATGACACCGGGTACGGCTCCAGAAAATGAAAAGAGTAAGACCTATAACGCAAGCAAAAGAACCAAGCTTTTACAGTGCAACGTGCCATACCGTGGCCACCCAACAAACTTTCACATTTGACATTTACTTGTAAATACGACAACTCAACAACCTATGCAACGGTGTTCAACTTACAACTGTGCGAACTTTGCAAGGAGGCACGACTGTCAATCAAAAAGTCACACATCCTGATTGGCGGACAATTTGTAAAAAAACTTTGTTAGGTGGCCACAGTAAGGCGCGTCGCACTGTAAATAGCCAGTCGTACTTCCATAGATGGACTACAGCCCACTAACTTGACCAATCACAGCGCGCGTACTATATCAGAGATACACTGAAAACTTAACTCTTAAAAAGTTTATTTTGTAATTAGAATGTTTCTTTGTCTTTATTTGTCAGCACTTATATTTTGGGTGGTATCGTACCTCATTGAACGGGCTTCAGAATTGGCCAAAAAAACAATAGAACGAACAAAAGATAACAATGGATTTAGCGCAGAAAACAATAGGAAGTACGACACTATACAGCCAATGAAATATAGTGTTCAGCAAGAGGTACGACCGTACCCTACATTATACCTAGTCAGATGTTCAAATCCTTAAAGAGTCGATTTCTCTTATTTGGCCATGTCCCATCGGTTTACTCAGTTTTATCTAAATTCAGAATACAAGTCCCGCTGCGTAATAAACCAATCAGGTTTGGCCTAATGACCACAACACCTCTGATTGGTCCGAAACAAAGTAGCCGACCCATTGCTCGTGGCGCTAAATGCAAAGTGATCATGACGGGGCAGGCACAGAACTCAACGCCACCATGCTTTTTTCCTCGACAAAAATCCAGTGATAGCAGTTCTAAAAGCAGGTGATAGGGACTAGGAGCTTACACCAGGATGACGACCATAGCTACGAGAACGTTATCGAAAAATATTATTTCCCGTTTTTGTCGTAAATTCGCGATTACGCCAAGTCATTCCGCATGGGATTTGTTAACTGTTTGTGCATCCCACGGATACGCCCTTATAGGCGTTTTGTCTATTTAGTTTTCTATCTGGTGTCATTTGTTTTCATTTATTTCTTTTCTTTATTTATTCGATTGCTATTTTTACGATTTATGACTCCTTGTTTTTTCCCAATATTTTGACAGGCTGTCTTAAGAAATAGAATAGGAGGCAATTTCTTAGGAATTAGAAAGAAAAGGTCCAACCTTGGAATTCGATATCTTAGCAAGAAAAGGTGAAGCTGATATCTGACACGTTAGACTGGACACCAATTCGAAATATTTGTGCATAAATATATGTTATTTGCTGGCGAGGAGGTCCGTATTGGTAAAAATTGTACCAGTATGCGGCCTCTGGCCTTATTCGAGACCTCTAGCACAGTTTTTACCAATACGGACCGACCTAAGGTGTTTTTTTTTCTACGGGGCCTAAAATGATGATGTTAACGAAAAACAAGCGTGCAGCTTGTACAGAAAGCAGCGGTTGGTCAGTTCAGTTATGACTCGGCTTCAAATCAAAGCAACACACATTCACATTTTATTCACACATTCGCATTTACATTTTACGTTGTTTTCGATACTTTTACGCTATTACAAAAAGCTCGAAAAATTGCTTAAGGTTGAAATTTCGTAGCAGTCCGTACTCGGGGTCCGGCTGGTCAGGATGGGAAAATCCGGACCGCTGGAACGCGCATGATTGGCCAATCAGATTCAAGGACTTAAGATTCCGGACCTCTGAGAAGCTGGAGAAAAAGGTGAATACATCCGTATAGTGTAAAACTTTGATCGAGGTCGCAGTTTTTCACTATATGGACCGACCCTAAGCCGGTAAACACCTTTTTTATTTTTTTTCTAAGCCGCTACAACTTTTTGTAAACCGTAAGGGCAAAAACTCGCGAAAGAGATAGGAAGATCCTGACCGTGCTAAGAACCAATCAGATTTCAGGATTCGTTACCGTGCCCTCTTTGAAAAAAATAAATGGAGATACTTATGAGCTGATATAGTTTTATGTGGTATATGTAAAGTGGGTAAAATTCATTCGCAGGTTGAACCCTGTTGCACTCAGGTTAAACGCGTTTTAATTTAGGTCGAACGGGATTTAACAAGACTGCCTGCATTGCCTTCTTCTAAGTCAGTGCAACCGCCCGCTTTAGGGCGCGTTCGATCGACCCAATGCCGGAATAAGAATAAGTGGCGTGGTTATTAAAACGGTATGTTTGGCGCGTTTCGAAGCAGCAAGGATAATAAAAATATGTTTAAAATAGCATTTTACCCGATGTTTGACAATTTTAACATGAATCTCCGTAAAAACGAATGATTTCTAACTTATATTCCATGTCGGTGAATCGAACGCACCCTCAGTCACGCAACTAGCCGAAAAGCCGAGGAAAGAATGGGGAGAGACCTTTTCGGCTCGCCTTGCGTGAATAAAAGCGGGTTAAAATTTTAACTTCCACAAGACCCAATTTTACCAAAATCTAGATACTACTAACGGGAAAGCGTGTACATACACTTTCAATGAGAAACAACTTACCATTTTAGCTTACTTCCACGTTTTCTAAAGCTCGCTGAAGTAAGCTAGAACAATCAGCAGATAGCAGGCATTGAGTGCATTTTTTACAATGGGTTTTTCATACGAAATCTGAGAGTACATCGATGTTATTCCCTGGACTTAGTCGGTCCGTATTGGGGAAAACTGTGACCACGGTATCATGTACTCTCAATTATAGGGCATTCCGGAATTGCGCAGGAAACTTAGGCGAGTTTCAAATTTTATCTACGGAGTTGATAAGATAAATTAACCACCGTACAGAGATTCTAAAAGCTGACGTTTCGATCTTTAGCCCTTCGGGTTGTGTGTAGTTTTTATAGTGGAGTATGAGCTACGCTATTGTTGCTAACATGGCAACGTGAAAAATAGGAATACAATCAATGTATACATATTTTTCACGTCAGTTGCCACGTTACCACCAATAGCGTAGCTCTCACTCCACTATAAAAACTACACACAACCCAAAATTCCTCGATTCGCTCTGACGAAGGGGTAATGCTCGAAAACTTCAGATCGGCAATTTTCTTTAAAATTGGATTTTTCGGTTAAAGTAATGATCAAAATGGGATATCTAATGTAAAAAAGAAATTATTAAAAAAAGGTTAAATATTGGCGGAGAAATGGCGGGTTTACGTTTTGGTCGGTGGAAAAATTTACCCGTTTGATTGACAGTCTTAGCGCTGTTTTCTCGAATCAATCTTTTCACTTGAAGCGGACACTTTAAAGAGCTAAAACTGAAAGGAAATCTGTCCGATTACCCCCAAATTTTGACAGTGGCTAGATTAACATATAAACAGCAAACACATGTCTGCGAAATTTTATTTCAAAATATTTTTTCTCTGAGAGCGATTTTTGAACGAACACTTCACATTTTTTAATACTATTTTGAAAACGTTCTGTAACTTTTCACTGTAACTGAGTATGGCAAAACGCAGACACATTTTTTATCCCTTTGGGTCGGGAAACGGAGGAACGAAATAAAATAGCGAAATGCAAAATTTGCTTTGACTTGCAGCTTTGAATCGGACGTTCGCTTTTAGAGGTCGTGAAAAATTCGACAATTCATTTAATTTCAAAATTCTTGATTTGATGTGATAGCCAGCTAAATAAGCTTTAATTTGATATAGCGGTTTAGGTACCTACAGTTTATACCGGACGCGCTACATCGCTCAGACGCGAGACACCCCTGAAGGTATACGGTAACCTTAATTTAACTCGGTCGATAAAACCAAACTTTTGTCTCTAATTTTGAGGCTGCGTCCCCCAAAATCATATAAACACATAAAATTTTATCAGATTTGGGGCAACTGGAAAATCCTGTCACGCACCTACTCTAGTTGAGGCGAAAATCACTTTGTTTGCCTATCTTCATGAATATTACAGAAATCGAAATTCCGGAATGGCCTATATCATTTTTCAATTACCTCTCGCAACCCTTATACAAGTGAAAGTGTTATAAACAAAATAACTGAACTGAAAACAGAAAAAATCGAAAACGAAAATTAATATTCTGAAATAAAATGGGAAGCAATTTCTTGAATTAGATAGGAAAGGATATGTTAGCAAAAAAATGAATTTTGAAGTTGGTAGCTGAAACATTACACATAGAAACATTAGTCAATAAATGGAAATACTTATGAGCATTTAGTTTTTATGTGGTATTTGTAAAATAGTTGAAAACTGAAACGCAGGTTGAAGCAAGGTAGAACTGTCAGTGGATAATGGGTACTGGGTGCATTTTCATTTTCATATGCCAAAACGGCTGAAAATACTTAACAATTATTTGCCGAAGGCGAAGTGAATATCGGTGAATATTAAAAAGCCGAGACGAAGTAGAGGGCGAAGAACAACAGAAACCAACATTTGACCTGATTTGCGATTGATTGTTGATTTCGTTTTACAGTGTCCCCAATTAGTGTTCCAGCTCTAGAATGACTAGACACAAACAAAAGGCTAAACAATTGAAACAATGACTTAGACTTAAAAACAATAGAAGCTGCTTACAATACCAAACAATAGCAGGTTACGAGACACTACTAAATAAAGTTTCTTTCCTTTTTTTCTTTTCCGAAACGAAGAAAAAACCGAGACCAAGTCTTGAAGTCTCGAAGTCTAAAATCGAGACGAAGTCGAAGTCAAGTATAATTACATAGGTGATTATTTGAAAAATATGCCTTTTCATTAAAACAATTAATTTCTTTGTCTGTCATCTCGACTAAATGGCTTGGGGCCATTTTGAAAACAACCGCTTAGGTGATTATCTTCAAGTGCAACCAATCAGTTCAGAGGATTTTTCAAAGTTGCTGTTTGTCTCGTTTTCGAAATGAGTCTTGGTGCTCAACTATTGAAAGGGAAATGAGTTTGATTTGCATAAGAATACGCATCATTTCCATTTGAATGGTTGTGAACCAGGACTCGCTTTGAAACTGAGGCATGCAGCAACTCGGAAATGGGCTAATATGCTAAATCCATGTTATTCCCAGCACTTCGTCGGTTCGTATTGGGAAAAATTGTGCTTGCTGAATCGATTGTGAGTACTCTCGAGTACTCATTTCCAGTTAACTCTCGATATCCTTATAGGAGTTACAGCAGTAAAAGTGTTATTGACAATATATATAACTGCACTGAAAACCGAAAAAAAAAAAAAACGAAACAAAGTTGTTCATGACGTCAGGTAAACCGAGCAGCTGTCCTAATTATCGCACCTGGTATAATGAATCGCAATACAATCAAATGCAAGGATTTGGGTTCCGGACTGCTGCCTAAAATAACGCAACAATTTACTTTCGCACCTCATAAAACTTAACAATTTTCATATTCGAAAAACTATAAATGATAGGCTCTTCGTTTTATTTTACGAGACCAACGCGGAAGCTGAACAGCAGTAACCCAAGTCATTTCTCTTGAAAGAAAAGCATATCGAATGACGGAACCGAGGCGGGGCTCCTCTAGAAGATCTCAAAAGCTTGTAGCTGTTAATTAAGAGCACGCCGAGATGTTTACCCATACCATAACTGAATTCTTAGGCCACATCATCTTCAACTTTACTCGAAGTGTCGCTGAGATTATCTCTGTTGGCTTCCTTTACTTTTGGTTTTTCCTCATCATTATCTTTTACTTTCGTCCCTTTCAGCCGTCAGGCGTCAAACGAACACTCGTCCTTCTCAGCGTACTGTTTTTCCTTTTGGATTCTGTTTATCGCATTGCCATGCAAGTTCAGCTCACGGTCTTAGAGCGCATTCCTCCTGAAGTCATATTTTGTCTTTCCACCTGCAGTCAGATTTACGTAATGAAGAGACATTTTTGCACAGGATCTCTGATTAAGCAAGTCAAGTTTGTGCTTCTTTTTATTACTCCATCTGCTCTAACACTATCTATCGCAGTTCTAGTTGCTTATTCTATATACCCTGCCTACAACAAGCAAGATGCATCCGGCAAGCTTTTAATTGCTGTGTTTTCACCTCTCATAGCCTTTATCCTAAAAGGAGTCTGCCGTATCTGCATTCAGCGGTTTTGGTGCCAAATTAGTCATCCGGGAACTTCATTTGTGCTGTTGTCGCCTATGTATTGTGGGTCAGCAATAATGCTGAGACTTCTACAAGCCGATCTGCAGAGTGTGGAGTCCATTGCCCTGATCGGAGCGATTCATGAGATTGCAGAAGTCATTGATCGCACTATGATGGCTGTGATTGACCATATTTGTCACCAGGCCTTTGCCGGCAGAAAAATTTCATGGGGAGGATTTCGCACCCCTCGCCGCGAGAGACTCGCCACCGACATCTCCATCATGAGCATGCTGTACGAATCAAGTGCCGTCATCACAGTGAACACATTTTTGCATTTGTATCAATATTTTTACACCTACTACAATTCTCCTTTGAAACTCCTGCAGTCATTTGCTGTAACTACTTCGGTTCCACTTGGAATTGAATGGATGTTTACAAGCGTTTCAATCTTTATCGAGACTCGTTACAAAAATTTGCCAGTAATGGCAGTTTGGCGAAACAGGTGGAAAAGACACTTGGCGGTGGCTTTTATTAACGCCGTGGTGGTTTCCATTTGGACAACTTCGAGCCTGTTAATTGCTGTAAAAGGACGTTTTAAAGACAGCGTCAAAGATCACTGTGACATGCCATTTAACTTGTGAGAGTTTCTTAAAACGTGTGGATAGGGGTGCGCACCATCCCCCATTTGGTCAAAATATCTTAGTGCCGTTGATCCCGAGTCAAAAAAATAAAAGGGTAATTTTGAAGTGAACGTTAAAAATAATCATCTAAACTTGAAAATGGAAATAACGGCCGGCACTTGCTGAAAATGAAATGTCCATGAATTGCAAGTTGGTCCGGTACAAGGAGAACTTGAAACGTGAAAATAATGTGAGAGAGCAAAATGAACCAAATTGCACGCTGTCATTGGCTACCCGAGTAATGCTTCTTTGTCTTTATTTGTTAGTACTAATATTTTGGGTCGTATCGTACCTCATTGAACGGGCTTCAGTATTGGCCAAAAGAAGGATACAACGAACAAAAGATAACAATGGATTTAGCGCAGAAAACAATAGGAAGTACGACACTATACAGCCAATGAAATATAGTGTTCAGCAAGAGGTACGACCCTACCCTACATTATACCTAGTCAGATGTTCATATCCTTAAAGAGTCGATTTCTCTTATTTGGCCATGTCCCATCGGTTTACCGGGTATTATCTAAACTCAGAGTACAAGTCCCGCCGCGTAATAAACCAATCAGGTTTGTCCTAATGACCACAACACCTCTGATTGGTCCGAAACAAAGTAGCCGACCCATTGCTCGTGGTGCTAAATGCAAAGTGATCATGACGGGGCAGGCACAGAACTCAACGTCACCATGCTTTTTTTTTCTCGACAAAAATCCAGTGGTAGCCGTTCTAAAAGCAGATGGTAGGGACTAGGAGCTTACGCAAGGATGACGACCACAACTACGAGAACGTTATCGAAAAATATTATTTCCCGTTTTTGTCGTAAATTCGCGATTACGCCAAGTCACTCCGCATGGGATTTGTTAACTGTTTGTGCATCCCACGGATACGCCCTTATAGGCGTCTTGTCTATTTAGTTTTCTATCTGGTGTCATTTGTTTTCATTTATTTCTATTCTTTATTTATTTGATTGCCATTTTTACGATTTATGACTCCTTGTTCTTTCCCAATATTTTTGACAGGCTGTCTTAAGAAATAGAATAGGAGGCAATTTCTTAGAAATTAGAAAGAAAAGGCCCAACCGTGGAATTCGATATCTTAGCAAGAAAAGGTGAAGCTGATATCTGACACGTTAGACACCCTGGACACCAATTCGAAATATTTGTGCATAAATATATGTTATTTGCCGGCAAGGAGGTCCGTATTGGTAAAAATTGTGCCAGTATGCGGCCTCTGGCCTTATTCGAGACCTCTAGCACAGTTTTTACCAATACGGACCGACCTAACGTGTTTATTTTTTTTCTACGGGGCCTAAAATGATGATGTTAACGAAAAATAAGCGTGCAGCTTGTACAGAAAGCAGCGGTTGGTCAGTTCAGTTATGACTCGGCTTCAAATCAAAGCAACACACATTCACATTTTATTCACACATTCGCATTTACATTTTACGTTGTTTTCGATACTTTTACGCTATTACAAAAAGCTCGAAAAATTGCTTAAGGTTGAAATTTCGTAGCAGTCCGTACTCGGGGTCCGGCTGGTCAGGATGGGAAAATCCGGACCGCTGGAACGCGCATGATTGGCCAATCAGATTCAAGGACTTAAGATTCCGGACCTCTGAGAAGCTGGAGAAAAAGGTGAATACATCCGTATAGTGTAAAACTTTGATCGAGGTCGCAGTTTTTCACTATATGGACCGACCCTAAGCCGGTAAACATCTTTTTTATTTTTTTTCTAAGCCGCTACAACTTTTTGTAAACCGTAAGGGCAAAAACTCGCGAAAGAGATAGGAAGATCCTGACCGTGCTAAGAACCAATCAGATTTCAGGATTCGTTACCGTGCCCTCTTTGAAAAAAATAAATGGAGATACTTATGAGCTGATATAGTTTTATGTGGTATATGTAAAGTGGGTAAAATTCATTCGCAGGTTGAACCCTGTTGCACTCAGGTTAAACGCGTTTTAATTTAGGTCGAACGGGATTTAACAAGACTGCCTGCATTGCCTTCTTCTAAGTCAGTGCAACCGCCCGCTTTAGGGCGCGTTCGATCGACCCAATGCCGGAATAAGAATAAGTGGCGTGGTTATTAAAACGGTATGTTTGGCGCGTTTCGAAGCAGCAAGGATAATAAAAATATGTTTAAAATAGCATTTTACCCGATGTTTGACAATTTTAACATGAATCTCCGTAAAAATGAATGATTTCTAACTTATATTCCATGTCGGTGAATCGAACGCACCCTCAGTCACGCAACTAGCCGAAAAGCCGAGGAAAGAATGGGGAGAGACCTTTTCGGCTCGCCTTGCGTGAATAAAAGCGGGTTAAAATTTTAACTTCCACAAGACCCAATTTTACCAAAATCTAGATACTACTAACGGGAAAGCGTGTACATACACTTTCAATGAGAAACAACTTACCATTTTAGCTTACTTCCACGTTTTCTAAAGCTCGCTAAAGTAAGCTAGAACAATCAGCAGATAGCAGGCATTGAGTGCATTTTTTACAATGGGTTTTTCATACGAAATCTGAGAGTACATCGATGTTATTCCCTGGACTTAGTCGGTCCGTATTGGGGAAAACTGTGACCACGGTATCATGTACTCTCAATTATAGGGCATTCCGGAATTGCGCAGGAAACTTAGGCGAGTTTCAAATTTTATCTACGGAGTTGATAAGATAAATTAACCACCGTACAGAGATTCTAAAAGCTGACGTTTCGATCTTTAGCCCTTCGGGTTGTGTGTAGTTTTTATAGTGAAGTATGAGCTACGCTATTGTTGCTAACATGGCAACGTGAAAAATAGGAATACAATCAATGTATTCATATTTTTCACGTCAGTTGCCACGTTACCACCAATAGCGTAGCTCTCACTCCACTATAAAAACTACACACAACCCAAAATTCCTCGATTCGCTCTGACGAAGGGGTAATGCTCGAAAACTTCAGATCGGCAATTTTCTTTAAAATTGGATTTTTCGGTTAAAGTAATGATCAAAATGGGATATCTAATGTAAAAAAGAAATTATTAAAAAAAGGTTAAATATTGGCGGAGAAATGGCGGGTTTACGTTTTGGTCGGTGGAAAAATTTACCCGTTTGATTGACAGTCTTAGCGCTGTTTTCTCGAATCAATCTTTTCACTTGAAGCGGACACTTTAAAGAGCTAAAACTGAAAGGAAATCTGTCCGATTACCCCCAAATTTTGACAGTGGCTAGATTAACATATAAACAGCAAACACATGTCTGCGAAATTTTATTTCAAAATATTTTTTCTCTGAGAGCGATTTTTGAACGAACACTTCACATTTTTTAATACTATTTTGAAAACGTTCTGTAACTTTTCACTGTAACTGAGTATGGCAAAACGCAGACACATTTTTTTATCCCTTTGGGTCGGGAAACGGAGGAACGAAATAAAATAGCGAAATGCAAAATTTGCTTTGACTTGCAGCTTTGAATCGGACGTTCGCTTTTAGAGGTCGTGAAAAATTCGACAATTCATTTAATTTCAAAATTCTTGATTTGATGTGATAGCCAGCTAAATAAGCTTTAATTTGATATAGCGGTTTAGGTACCTACAGTTTATACCGGACGCGCTACATCGCTCAGACGCGAGACACCCCTGAAGGTATACGGTAACCTTAATTTAACTCGGTCGATAAAACCAAACTTTTGTCTCTAATTTTGAGGCTGCGTCCCCCAAAATCATATAAACACATAAAATTTTATCAGATTTGGGGCAACTGGAAAATCCTGTCACGCACCTACTCTAGTTGAGGCGAAAATCACTTTGTTTGCCTATCTTCATGAATATTACAGAAATCGAAATTCCGGAATGGCCTATATCATTTTTCAATTACCTCTCGCAACCCTTATACAAGTGAAAGTGTTATAAACAAAATAACTGAACTGAAAACAGAAAAAATCGAAAACGAAAATTAATATTCTGAAATAAAATGGGAAGCAATTTCTTGAATTAGATAGGAAAGGATATGTTAGCAAAAAAATGAATTTTGAAGTTGGTAGCTGAAACATTACACATAGAAACATTAGTCAATAAATGGAAATACTTATGAGCATTTAGTTTTTATGTGGTATTTGTAAAATAGTTGAAAACTGAAACGCAGGTTGAAGCAAGGTAGAACTGTCAGTGGATAATAGGTACTGGGTGCATTTTCATTTTCATATGCCAAAACGGCTGAAAATACTTAACAATTATTTGCCGAAGGCGAAGTGAATATCGGTGAATATTAAAAAGCCGAGACGAAGTAGAGGGCGAAGAACAACAGAAACCAACATTTGACCTGATTTGCGATTGATTGTTGATTTCGTTTTACAGTGTCCCCAATTAGTGTTCCAGCTCTAGAATGACTAGACACAAACAAAAGGCTAAACAATTGAAACAATGACTTAGACTTAAAAACAATAGAAGCTGCTTACAATACCAAACAATAGCAGGTTACGAGACACTACTAAATAAAGTTTCTTTCCTTTTTTTCTTTTCCGAAACGAAGAAAAAACCGAGACGAAGTCTCGAAGTCTCGAAGTCTAAAATCGAGACGAAGTCGAAGTCAAGTATAATTACATAGGTGATTATTTGAAAAATATGCCTTTTCATTAAAACAATTAATTTCTTTGTCTGTCATCTCGACTAAATGGCTTGGGGCCATTTTGAAAACAACCGCTTAGGTGATTATCTTCAAGTGCAACCAATCAGTTCAGAGGATTTTTCAAAGTTGCTGTTTGTCTCGTTTTCGAAATGAGTCTTGGTGCTCAACTATTGAAAGGGAAATGAGTTTGATTTGCATAAGAATACGCATCATTTCCATTTGAATGGTTGTGAACCAGGACTCGCTTTGAAACTGAGGCATGCAGCAACTCGGAAATGGGCTAATATGCTAAATCCATGTTATTCCCAGCACTTCGTCGGTTCGTATTGGGAAAAATTGTGCTTGCTGAATCGATTGTGAGTACTCTCGAGTACTCATTTCCAGTTAACTCTCGATATCCTTATAGGAGTTACAGCAGTAAAAGTGTTATTGACAATATATATAACTGCACTGAAAACCGAAAAAAAAAAAAAACGAAACAAAGTTGTTCATGACGTCAGGTAAACCGAGCAGCTGTCCTAATTATCGCACCTGGTATAATGAATCGCAATACAATCAAATGCAAGGATTTGGGTTCCGGACTGCTGCCTAAAATAACGCAACAATTTACTTTCGCACCTCATAAAACTTAACAATTTTCATATTCGAAAAACTATAAATGATAGGCTCTTCGTTTTATTTCACGAGACCAACGCGGAAGCTGAACAGCAGTAACCCAAGTCATTTCTCTTGAAAGAAAAGCATATCGAATGACGGAACCGAGGCGGGGCTCCTCTAGAAGATCTCAAAAGCTTGTAGCTGTTAATTAAGAGCACGCCGAGATGTTTACCCATACCATAACTGAATTCTTAGGCCACATCATCTTCAACTTTACTCGAAGTGTCGCTGAGAACTATGAGTTCGTCGAAAACGCGAATGTTTCAGACTTGGTTGGCTACAATGCCTTGGAAGACACCGGCAAAGAATGGTATTCTCAACCCTCAGATGATGAAGTCATTTTCCAAGAGTACAGCAATAGCGACGCTACTGCTCTGGATTATCTAACAACCCGCCACTTTGTCCACGCCAAATTTACAAACGCTTCTTCGACACAAGACAACACTAAAGAAATAGAAGGAGAATCTAAAGCAAATGACATGGCATGGAAACGCCTTAGACCATCGATCACCACTTCAGTCAGGAATTCACTGTATTTTGGCTTTTTAATATCCGTTGTAAGTGCATCTGTGGTTGGTGTGGCATCATTTACTGTTTATTACTTCAGTTTTCAAACGCAACTCAACTGTGAAATGCATTCTAGAGAAAAGATACCCATTGAGTTGCAATGGGTGATCACACTCTCAGAGATTATCTCTGTTGGCTTTCTTTACTTTTGGTTTTTCCTCAGCATTATCTTTTACTTTTGCCCCTTTCAGCTGTCAGGCGTCAAACGAAGACTCTTCCTTCTCAGCGTACTGTTTTTCCTTTTGGATTCTGTTTATCGCATTGCCATGCAAGTTTGTGGTGTTTCTCATTCAAAGCTCACGGTCTTAGAGCGCATTCCTCCTGAAGTCATATTTTGTCTTTCCTCCTGCAGTCAGATTTACATAATGAAGAGACATTTTTGCACAGCATCTCTGATTAAGCAAGTCAAGTTTGTGCTTCTTTTTATTGCTCCATCTGCTCTAACACTATCTATCGCAATTCTAGTTGCTTATTCTATATACCCTGCCTACAACAAGCAAGATGCGTCCGGCAAGCTTTTAATTGCTGTGTTTTCACCTCTCATAGTCTTTATCCTAAAAGGAGTCTGCCGTATCTGCATACAGCGGCTTTGGTGCCAAATTAGTCATCCGGGAACTTCATTTGTGCTGTTGTCGCCTATGTATTGTGGGTCAGCAATAATGCTGAGACTTCTACAAGCCGATCTGCAGAGTCTGGAGTCCATTGCCCTGATCGGAACGATTCATGGGATTGCAGAAGTCATTGATCGCACTATGATGGCTGTGATTGACCATATTTGTCACCAGGCCTTTGCAGACAGAAGGATTTCATGGGGAGGATTTCGCACCCCTCGCCGCGAGAGACTCGCCACAGACATCTCCATCATGAGCATGCTGTACGAATCAAGTGCCGTCATCACAGTGAATACATTTTTGCATTTGTATCAATATTTTTACACCTACGACAACTCTCCTTTGAAACTCCTGCAGTCATTTGCTGTAACTACTTCGGTTCCACTTGGAATTGAATGGATTTTTACAAGCATTTCAATTTTTATCGAGACTCGCTACAAAAATTTGCCAGTAATAGCTGTCTGGCGAAACAGGTGGAAAAGACATTTGGCGGTGGCTTTTATTAACGCCGTGATGGTTTCCATTTGGACAACTTCGAGCCTGTTAATCGCTGTAGAAGGACGTTTTAAAGACAGTGTCAAAGATCACTGTGACATGCCATTCAACTTGTGAGGATTTTTAGTAGGTGTGGATAAGGGTACGCCCTATACCCCATTTGGCCAAAACGCCTTGGTATCGTTGACGTGGAGTCAAAAATGCTAATTTTGTAGTTAACGTTAAAAAAATCAACTAAAGAAATGTAAAAAAGGGCCGGCACTTGCTGAGATGTCGGTGAATTGCTAGTTGGTCCAGCACACTTTGTTATAAACTTTGTCATAATTATCGCACGCTTTTCAATGTTAAAGGAACACACATGTCCAATATACATGAACTGAGTCGGGTCGTCAATTTCTGTTGACGGCCCGACTCACCGGATGTCGGATCGTGAAGTTTAAAAAGGAAGTAAGATTTACTGCCGGAAGTCGAACTGCCTGAGGCAGCTTCAACTATCTCGACGGATCGTGACGATCCGATCAGGTCGTGACGACCCGTCATTTGAAAAGTCGACCCGACTTTTGGAAGTGTCAGGTGGTGAGAGAAAGAAAAACTTCGATGAACAAAGGAGGCTGTGCTGCTCAAAAATGTTGTATGCTTCGTTCTCAAAGAGTAGCCACTAAAATATCGATATACGCGTAGAAAATTATAAACATCGACCAGAATAGCATTCACAAATGTTGCGAATATGTGTCCTTAATACCCTGACAACACGCCGTTCAGAAACAGAAATAATGACTGACTATAATAGCGCTCCGAAATGTTGAATGACTCGTTCTTAAAGCGTAGCTATGAAGTGTCAGGTGGTGAGAGAACGAAGAACTTCGATGAACAACGGAGGCTTTGCTGCTCAAAAATGTTGTATGCTTCGTTCTCAAAGAGTAGCGACTAAAATATGGATATACGCATAGAAAACTATAAAAATCGACCAGAATAGCATTCACAAATGTTGCGAATGTGTCCTTAATATCCTTATACCATGTTGTCCAGAAACAGCAATACTGATTGACTGTAATAGCGCTCCGAAATGTTGAATGGTTCGTTCTTAAAGCGTCGCGAAATCACTGGACACTTCCTCAAAACATATAGTGACGAAAATATCGATATACGCATAGAAAATTATAAACATCGTCCACAACAGCAATCACAAATGTTGCGAATGTGTCCTTAATACCCTGACAACACGCCGTTCAGAAACAGAAATAATGACTGACTGTAATAGCGCTCCGAATTGTTGAATGCCTCGTTCTTAAAGCGTAGCTATGGAAGTGTCAGGTGGTGAGAGAACGAAGAACTTCGATGAACAAAGGAGGCTTTGCTGCTCAAAAATGTTGTATGCTTCGTTCTCAAAGAGTAGCGACTAAAATATGGATATACGCATAGAAAACTGTAAAAATCGACCAGAATAGCATTCACAAATGTTGCGAATGTGTCCTTAATATCCTTATACCATGTTGTTCAGAAACAGCAATAATGACTGACGGTAATAGCGCTCCGAAATGTTGAATGCTTCGTTCTTAAAGCGTCGCGAAATTGCCGTACACTTCCTCCAAACATCCAAGCGTAGCAAAAATCGCAGCAAGCTTCCTAAAAGCATCAAAAAATGGTGAATGGTTCGTTCGTTCGTAGCGAAATTAATACCCAGACAACATGCTGTTCAGAAACAGGGATAATGATCGTTCATAAATGCGAGGATCATAGCTTAACTTGAAAACAGTTACTGTTTATTAATTTATTAATTTAAAGAACGACAACTCCTATGATACTGCAACGAGAAAGTGGCTGCTAACACGGAAACAAAAATGCTGGGCAAATTCTTTCCCAAAAACTCCATCCTTAATTCACACAGATCTAGAAGCAATGATATTTGCAAAATCATTACTTCCTATCTGAGAACAAAGTGACGATTATAGCAGCATTTTTAGTTGCTTTCAGCTTAACAAAGTCACCAGCACCAACACGGTATCCTAATGACTTGCGGTTCTATCTTTAATTTGGAAAGTCAGACTTAAAATTCTACTACCTTACTCTATCATGTACGAATTCTAAGAGTTACGTTGAAAAAACCCCTTCCACACCAGCACTCATTAAAACTCTTACGCCCAAAAAATGTACAAACAACGGCCCGCATTTTCCACCCCACGTCCGGCGTCAAGAAATTATGCATTCACGTTGCAGAAAATCCACAAATAAACCGTAAACCAGCACTATTGCTAAAAAACAGACTGAACAGACAAAAGCAAATAAAGAACTTCAAAACTATTGCCCAGTATTAATCACCTAAACGCGTCGAAGTCGTTATCAGATTTAATCTCTTCATGAAAAACGGAATGATGCTGATCTGTTGGAAGAACGCAGCATAACAAGTTTTACGTCCTTTAAATCAGTATACCCCAAACGGCAACCTCGCGTTGTCGCTGCATGCTTCACGGTCACACGTTTCATAAAAACCCCTAATAAAGTATATATTTTCTGGAAGCTTAGGAATTGTAGATTCCGATTATTAGTTGATTTAAGGCAAGAAATAAAAACCTTTCCTAAAATAGCCCTCATTTTTCAAAAGTATATAGTTTCACAAGTTGAGTTCGTTTCCGGTCAGAATTTAACCGGAAACTACGTTTTCTTCACACCTTGATCCAAGAAACAAAATTTTGATTAATTGTCTGGTTTGTTTTGTTTGTTTTTTTTTTTTTTCGCTGTTAAACTTTCAGTTTTTATAAGACACGCAGTAGCTTTTCTTAAATACTCATCACTTTCGAAGGAGGCAACAAATAAAAACTGCCCGACACGGGTTTATTGCCACATTATCGGGCAACATTCTTGCCAAATTTCAGTGAAAACGGATGAAAACTCGCTGTAAACGTGCGCCTCATTCGATGTAATTTGCATTTGCGTGTTGAGAAATGGTCATTTGTGGACAGCTTCTAATTAGAGAATTTATTGATAGAGTCGTTTTTCCTTTCTAACTTTGTCTAGAAGAAACCTTTTTTCGCAAACTTTTTGTTATTAAAAAAACTCTATGAGGTGTACCTGGAAATATCAAAAACTAAAATGGCAAAATTATCAATTTTGGGGTATACCGATACCTTACAACATCACTCTCACGGGACCAAACACAATAACAAACCTACAACACAGTTTTGCCAAATTCATTTCCCTGCCACAATTGTAAGCTCACAACCGCCGTACTTTTTACTATCCTGTGTCTTTAAAATGTTTAATTTGTGTTTCACCTCAGAGGCTAGCGCTTCAATATTACGCGACGATCGCAAACGAGTAACAAATATGAATAACGAAACAACTGTCTCCCGGTGGATTGATATCACCGACTCAAATGACTTCTCGTCCCGAAGTACACGGGTCGTCACGACCCGTCAACATTTTCAGCCGGCCTCAAAGCCTCCAGTATCTTCACAAATACACGATTTTTTGTAAGTCTCTCACCACCTGACATTTCCAACAGTCGGGTCGACTTTTTCAAATGACGGCCCGTCACGAACTAGACGGGTCGTCACGACCCGTCAACGTTTTCAACCGGCCTCACCGCCTCCAGTATCTTCACAAATACAGTAAACACCCGCATATAAGAACACTTTTTTCAGGTTTAAGGCTGATCGTGTTCTTATTTGAGGGGTGCTTAGTGAGAAATCAGCCTTAAAATGTTCTTAAAATTGGTTTCAGAAATACTTTAAATTATATATTACGAGAGGTTTAATTAACATACAATGCTGTTTTCTAATAGATTTTATGTAGCTTGTAATGGTCCTGAATACCATAGTACTTTGATATAAGTTACTTTATTGTATTGTTTCCTCATCCTAATACCCTTTCCCTTTGTATTAAGAACATGTTTTATTTATCAGGCTGAATTTGTTCTTATTTATATGGTACTTTATTGGCCAAATCTCAGCCTGATGTTCTTAATCCACTTGTTCTTATATGCGGGTGTTTACTGTACACGATTTTTTTCTAAGTCTCTCACCACCTGACATTTCCAAAAGTCGGGTCGACTTTTCACAAGACGGCTCGTCACGAACTAGACGGGTCGTCACGACCCGTCAACATTTTCAGCCGGCTTCACCGCCTCCAGTGTCTTCACAAATACATGTTTTTTTCTAAGTCTCTCACCACCTGACATTTCCAAAAGTCGGGTCGACTTTTCACATGACGGCTCGTCACGAACTAGACGGGTCGTCACGACCCGTCAACATTTTCAGCCGGCCTCACCGCCTCCAGTATCTTCACAAATACACG
>NC_090886.1:48523136-48568136 GCF_036669925.1 Montipora capricornis
AAACTTAGCTTCGTTGTTTTCTTTATCACTTTGCCAGAGCATAACAACGGCTGCGAAAAAGTTAACAATTGGAAAAGCCTCAGTCTGCCAATCGTTATGATAAGCTTCTCCATTTATTAAGGACAGCTAATGCATGAAAACTGAAAAGGCGATTTCAAACCAGAAATCAAAGTCGTGATGGAAATGCGAGCGCTGCACTACGTGTAAGATTCGCAATTTAAAATCGAACAAGGCAAACTTTGAACCCAAACTAGCAACCGCATTCAAATCGATGCGGTTTCGCCGTTTACAAGACAGATGAAACAGTATCGTTTTGACTACTTTCGACAACGGTCTCGATCGGTGTCGTGTAGACAGAAGGCGTAACCGCATGGAATACGATGCACTTACAAATGAAAACGCTGCCTGAACTAGACATCCAGCGGTGCCTTGCTTTAGTCACGCAAACGAGCCGAAAAGCCGAGGGACGAATGGGGAGAGATTGGGGAGAGAGCTTTTCGGCACGCTTGAGTGACTAATTATAAAGAGGGCGGTTGCGACTGACTTGGAGAGGACTTCTAGTAGTCTAAGATAGGGCCTTCCTGAACAACTTTTGAACAAATTTTCGTATTTCGAGCAACTTTTCTAGTTTTCTACAAATTCTGAGACATCGGAGCAGCTTTTAGCTTCCACATTTCACAGTGTTTCAGTGGACAATTTGTGAAAAAAGAGCAGTTTCCCTCGGGGCAGATCATGAACAAAAGATCATGCAGCCGGGCTACTAGGTCAGCGGTTTTTAAAGGAAATAGAAAATGGCGGACGGAGATTTCGAATAGAAGCAGGGGCAAGACTAAGTACTCCAGCTAAAGCAGCGATTTCAAGGGGGCATGCCCCGGGGGCTTAACATTGATAAGTGCATTACTGTAGTGTCGGGTAAACTCAGAGGTGACGCATGCAACTGTGTCTTAAAAGAAAAGCTCCGTTACGAAGCACATTGCATCCAAGAAACATATTAAATCAAAGACAGTTATTGCAAAAGGCAAGTCAAAAGACCAGAGTAGTAGTATTTACTCATGCGCATTTTGAACAAATTTATTTACAGACACTGGCTACTACGCAAAATTGCACAAAAATGCTTAGAAATGGTACTTTTGTTGTACAGATTTGCATCAGACCAAATAAAAAAAACGAGAAACAATAAATGTTTTTTTTTTTGCAACTTTTGAGCGACTTTCGTTAAAAAGCAACTTTTGACTTTCTTTGGAAAAACTTTTGAGCAACTTTGGAAAGCCCAAGTCTAGGATTTAACCTGCATGAAACCCAATTTTACCCATACTACACGAAAGCGTGTATGTGCACTTTCAACTGAACTGAGAGACTCTAACTTAACCTTTTACTTTAATTCCACGTTTTCTGAAGCTCGCTAAAGCAAGTTAGAACAATCCGAAGCAGTAGTTCATCAAGGGGAGCCTCTATTTTCACTAATTCCTTGAGTCAACCATTTCCCGAGTAAATTTATTTAAACTTTAAACTTTATTACCAAAATAATCAATTTGTAGGTCGAAGGGGGCCCGATCTAAAAAACATAGTTTTGCAAGAATCTATATATACACTATTAAAAACGATGAGAATTATACAATACAATTGGTCAATCCACTTAGGAGATAATATTATTAAGAATGCCTGATCAAATATCAGTACCGAATTAAATGCCAGTATTGTCCCCTTGGCGCGCAGCAGATGGAATGAATACGTCAGCGAATCTCTTGGTTCGGCATTTAAAAATTGGGAATGTTGTTGGATTCCTGAGACGGTAGTGATGTGTTTTCCTTTCAGGTAGTAAACAGTTCAGCTTGTTGGCAGGTCCAAGAGCAGATTTTTATACTGCATGGCATAAACTCTCTCGGCAGTCAAACAGTGTAATCAGGTAGACTAACCAGGCTTTCCTCGTAGGAATAATTTGGAAAGATAGTTTTAAGCGCTCTTTGTTGAATTTGTTCTATTTGATCACGAAGACTGTTAGTGATAGTGAAGTGTCAGGCTTAGCATGCGTACTACTAACCAACAGTAAACTGAAACCAGGTCGTTTGATGACGTACCAGCACGTTTTAGGGTACGAAGAGCATAGAGTCTTTTGCTTGCCGTACTGTAAGTATAATCTACATGATGGGACCAAGTGAGATCAGATGCGATATACAATCCATGCAAGTAATTAAAAGTGTGTAACAGTGTCAATAACACCACCATCCGCGGTTAGATGTTCCACTGGAGACTCCCGCTTAAGGAAACTGATGCGTAGTTCTTTAATTTTTTGGGCATCGATTTTCATGTTGTTGGTAGTAGTGGTATTTTTAGGCCGGAAATTGCTTTCCCATAGCGCGCTTGCCGCTGAGACTGATATAGCTTTGTTTTGATTGGCTTTTAACAGAGGGCGTGCTAAATCTCCCAAGGGAGGCATCTTATAAATAAATCTATTCGGAAAGGCTCCTATTGATGAGCTCCTATCAGTAGATAATGGGCAATGAGTGCATTTTTGCACTTCGGATTTTCCATATAAAAATTGACACTGACATCCATGTTATTCACTGGACGTGGTCGGTCCGATTGGGAAAAACTGTGCCCGCGGTATCAAGTACTCTCAATTATATCATTTTTCGATTACATCTCGCTATCTTTATACAAGTGGAAGTGTTATAAACAAAATAACTGAATTGAAAACAGAAAAAAACCACACAAAAATGTTTACAACCCCAAGTACTGAAACGGAGGAGATTGAAGTTGATTAGCAGGATCCCAAGTCATTTCTACTCATAGAAAGACATCGGAGCGTTGTCCCCCCATAGCTGTTAAAGGCACGCCGAGATGTTAGCCCATACTATTGCTGAATTCTTTGCCCACATCGTGTTCAACTTTACTCGAATTGTCGCTGAGAACTATGACTTCATCAAAAGCGATAATCTTTCAGACCTGATCGGCTACAATGCCTTGGAAGACACCGGCAAAGAATGGTATTCTCAATCCACGGATGATGAAGTCATTTACCAAGAGTACAGCAATAGCGACGCTACTGCTCTCGATTATCTAACAACCCGCCACTTTGTCCACGCCAAATTTACAAACGCCTCTTCGACAGAAGATAACACTAAAGAAATAGAAGGAGAATCTAAAGCAAATGACATGGCATGGAAACGCCTTAGACCATCGATCACCACTTCAATAAGGAATTCACTCTATTTTGGTTTTTCAATATCCGTTGTAAGCGCATCTGTAGTTGGTGGCGCATCATGTACTGTTTATTACTTCAGCTTTCAAACAAAACTCAACTGTGAAATGCATTCTAGAGAAAAGATACCCATTGAGTTGCAATGGGTGATCACACTCTCAGAGATTATCTCTGTTGGCTTTCTTTACTTTTGGTTTTTCCTCAGCATTATCTTTTACTTTTGCCCGTATCAGCTGTCAGGCGTCAAACGAAGACTCTTCCTTCTCAGCGTACTGTTTTCCCTTTTGGATTCTGTTTATCGCATTGCCATGCAAGTTTGTGGTGTTTCTCATTCAAAGCTCACGGCCTTGCAGCGCATTCCTCCTAAAGTCATATTTTGTATTTGTAACTGCACTCAGGTTTACATAATTAAGAGACATTTTTGCACAGGATCTCTGATTAATCAAGTCAAGTTTGTGCTTCTTTTTATTGCTGCATATACAATCTACCGCAATTCTAGTTCCTTATTCTATATATCCTGCCTACAACAAGCAAGATGCATGCGGCAAGCTTTTATTTGCTGTGTTTTCACCTCTCATATTCTTTGTTCTAAAAGGAGTCTGCGGTATCTGCATTCAGCGGCTTTGGTGCCAAATTAGTCATCCGGGAACTTCATTTGTGCTGTTGTCGGCTATGTATTGTGAATCAGCAATAATGGTGAGACTTCTACAAGTCGAACTGCAGAGTCTGGAATCCATTGCTCTGACCGGAGCGAATCATGGGATAGCATAAGTCATTGATCGCACTATGATGGTTGTGATTCACCATATTTGTCACCAGGCCTTTGCAGGCAGAAGAATTTCATGGGGAGGATTTCGCACCCCTCGCCGCGAGAGACTCGCCACCGACATCTCCATCATGAGCATGCTGTATGAATCAAGTGCCGTCATCACAGTGAATACAGTTTTGCATTTGTATCAGCATTTTTACACCTACTACAACTCTCCTGCAGTCATTTGCTGTAACTACTTCGGTTCCACTTGGAATTGAATGGATTTTTACAAGCATTTCATTTTTTATCGAGACTCGCTACAAAAATTTGCCAGTAATGGCTGTCTGGCGAAACCGGTGGAAAATACATTTGGCGGTGGCGTTTATTAATGCCGTGATGGTTTCCATTTGGATAATGTCTATTCTGTTAATTGCTGTAGAAGGACGTTTAAAAGACAGTGTCAAAGATCACTATGACATGCCATTCAACTTGTGAGATGCAAACTAAAACGCAAGAATATTGAGTATTTTCTTCTACCAATATTTATTTATGGAAGTGCCAAACAGCATGATGACAAAAGAGAGGATGAGCAAACTTTGACAGAACTAAGTTCAGCTCATCGCCACTCATCGCCGTTCGCAAGCAAAAGACTTTAAATATTTAGCTCTTATTAACCGAGCTTAGTCAGTCTGTATGGGAGAATCTTGACCTCGGTCGTGTACTCACGACCTCGTTCATACCGTTTTAACTCCCTTGCTTTCCGTTCCCAGGGTCTCTCTTCTTGCTTTTCTCTCTCCAACACTCTCTCGCTCCAAGGAAGGAGAGAAGAGAGATCCTGGGAACAAGGCTGATCAGAAAATTGTTCAAACTGTCTGGAATCGATAAGATTTGCTCGTTGCATGGTTTTAGCAGTTTTGTGCCGCTCGTATCCATGTGAAATATGAGTATTATAAAAGAATTGTGAGTTTCTTTGTTTATCCGTGACGGAAAAAAGACAACCGTTAGCAGTTAAACCTACCCCCAGCTCCCCCCATTAAGACCCTCTCAGCAGTTTTCAAAAGCCCCAATTGCAATCCATTTCAATCTTCTTCAGTTTTGGCCATCCATGCGTCTAATTCCTTTTGTATTTGCTGTTTTATTCAAAACTTCCTTCAATTATGTTTTAAGTTGTTATTTTTACGTTTCGCTTGATTTTGTTGCCAGTTACCAGTTGCCAGTCCCTGAATTTGGCTAAATTGTGCGCAACAAAGCCCGTTTAATGTAAGCAGGGTAAAAGTCCGTCTTATCAACAAAACAAACATTGAGGTAGAGTAATAATTCCCTTGCTTCCTTCATATCATCGATGTTTGAGTTGATACTGCTCTAAACACGTCAGGGTATAACTTTGTGTCGTGTTAACAAAAACCTTTTCCTTTTGACAGATTCAGAATCGATTGCTAAGTTCTAGTGGTCGCTGAGATGATGTCACGTGATACGAAAAAGCGCAAATGTCATAAATTCTGAGATAGGTCCTCAAGGCCACTATATATACAAAGCCTTTTTGCTGTCGTGTTTGAAATATGTGCGTGTTAAATAATCAAACGTAACAGTGTAATCGTTTGTACCATGATGTAGTCGCTTGCGTTGTAGAGTCGCGATGTTTCGACTGCTTTCTGCTAGTCCCTCTGGTGACTACATAGTGAGACAAACGATTATACGTTTCATTCTTTTTCTACCACCGTGATGACCAATAACCACCTCTGGTACGATATGTACACCTTACTAACCGAGTTAGAGGGTCCTATAGTAAGCGGACAAAACGAAGAGACGAAAATGACACCGGGTACGGCTCCAGAAAATAAAAAGGGTAAGACCTTTAACGCAATCAAAAGAACCTAGCTTTTACAGTGCAACGCGCCTTACCGTGGCCACCCAACAAACTTTCACATTTGACATTTACTTGTAAATACGACACCTCAACAACCCATGCTACGGTGTTTAACTTACAACTGTGCGAACTTTGCAAGGAGGCGTGACTGTCAATCAAAAATTCACACATCCTGATTGGCGGACAATTTGTAAAAAAACTTTATTAGGTGGCCACGGTAAGGCGCGTCGCACTGTAAATAGCCAGTCGTACTTCCATAGATGGACTACAGCCCACTAACTTGACCAATCACAGCGCGCGTACTATATCAGAGATACACTGAAAACTTAACTCTTAAAAAGTTTATTTTGTAATTAGAATGTTTCTTTGTCTTTATTTGTTAGCACTTATATTTTGGGTCGTATCGTACCTCATTGAACAGGCTTCAGGATTGGCCAAAAGAGCGATAGAACGAACAAAAGATAACAATGGATTTAGCGCAGAAAACAATAGGAAGTACGACACTATACAGCCAATGAAATATAGTGTTCAGCAAGAGGTACGACCCTACCCTACATTATACCTAGTCAGATGTTCATATCCTTAAAGAGTCGATTTCTCTTATTTGGCCATGTCCCATCGGTTTACCGGGTATTATCTAAATTCAGAATACAAGTCCTGCCGCGTAATAAACCAATCAGGTTTGTCCTAATGACCACAACACCTCTGATTGGTCCGAAACAAAGTAGCCGACCCATTGCTCGTGGTGCTAATAAATGCAAGGTGATCATGACGGGTCAGGCACAGAACTCAACGCCACCATGCTTTTTTTCTCGACAAAAATCCAGCAGAGAAGAACTCGATCAATTTATAAACTCCGTTAATTCCTTTCATCCGGCTCTTAAATATACCTGGAAAATTTCGCAAACTTCCGATTGGCTTTCCTAGATAGCAAAGTTTCTATCAGTGGCAACGGTTTATGTACCACTGTGCACTACAAACCTACGGTTTCGCACAGTTATTTGTTGTATTCATCGTTACATCCATAACATGTCAAGAACTCCATTCCTTATTCTCAATTTCTGAGACTTTGACGTGTATGTAGTGATGACTCCGATTTTTCCAGCAAATAGAGGAGATGTGCCAGTTCTTCGAAAAACGTGGCTATCCTGTCTCTGTGGTCAAAGCGGGCCATTATCGCACCAAACAATTTGATCGACAGTCAGCACTACAAAGGTCACAAAAAGATAAGAATGACAGAATTCCATTCACCCTCACTTTCCATCCTCAGTCAAAAGTATCATTTTTAATAACTTTAAATTGCTCCTTAGTGATCCCGAGACTGGTAGAATCTTTTCGCAACCTCCACTCATTTCATACAAACGCGACAAAAACGTAGACAACCTTTTAGTTAGAAGCGCACTCAAAACTAACGAGCAACCCGGCACTTGGACTTGCCACAAGTCGACCCCACGAGAATCCCAGGGTTTTGGCGAGCGAAGTGTGATTATTCGGACGCGAAGCGGATGACCGAGCGACGAAGTCACGAGAGGTTGTCCTTCGCCCCGCGCGCCATCTACATGAGATGCAGGACTTTTGAAAGTCTACCCGGCACTTTCAAATGCGCGCGCTCACGATTCAGAACTTACCTTTCACTCTTAATACTAGCAAAATATCGGGAAGATCACCGATCGTTTCACATGTACCTCCGCAAATGTCACTTATTGCATAACCTGTACGTTACACATAAATTATATGATTGGCGAGATAGGTAGGCGACCGATTCCGCGAACACTTTTGCGATGTTGAGAAGAATGACAAGGATGCATCTAAGCCAGTCGCTCGTCACTTTAATCTCCCTAACCACGCCAAACAACACATGGCTATCTGCGGTCTTTCCCTACATCAAGGTACGACGGAAAGCCACAAGAATCTGGAGAAAAAATTCATCTTCCACATCGGCACCCCTATTCCCCACGGTATTAACGAGCGCTTTTCATTTAACTAATGTATTCATAATGTTCACTTCAGTTTCCATGTTACCACCAATAGCGTAGCTCTCACTCCACTATATAAACTACACACAACCCAAAATTCCTCGATTCACTCTGACGAAGGGGTAACGCTCGAAAACTTCAGATCGGCAATTTTCTTCAAATATGGATTTTTCGGTTAAAATAATGATCGAAATGGGATATCTAATGTAAAAAAAGAAATTATTAAAAAAGATTAAATATTGGCGGAGAAATAGCGGTTTTACGTTTTGGCCGGTGGTAAAAATTGCCCGTTTAATTGACAGTCTTAGCGCTGTTTTCTCGAATCAATCTTTTCACTTGAAGCGGACACTTTACAAAGCTAAGACTGAAAGGAAATTTGTCCGATTACCCCCAAATTTTGACAGTGGCTAGATTAACATACAAACAGCAAACACATCTCTGCGAATTTTTTGTTTTAAAATATTTTTTCTCTAAGAGCGATTTTTGTACGAACACTTCACATTTTTTAATACTATTTTGAAAACGTTCTGTAACTTTTCACTGTAACTGAGTATGGCAAAACGCAGACACATTTTTTTAGCCCTTTGGGTCGGGAAACGGAGGAACGAAATAAAATAGCGAAATGCAAAATTTGCTCTGACTTGTAGCTTTGAAGCGGACGTTCGCTTTTAGAGGTCGTGAAAAATTCGACAATTTATTTAATTTCAAAATTCTTGATATGATGTGATAGCCATCTCTATAAGCTTTAATTTGATATAGCGGTTTAGGTACCTAGAGTTTAAACCGGACGCGATACATCGCTCAGACGCGAGACACCCCTGAAGCCCTGAAGGTATACGGTAACCTTAATTTACGTTATCAACTCGGTCGATAAAACCAAACTTTTGTCTCTAATTTTGAGGCTGCGTCCCCCAAAATCATACAAACACATAAAATTTTATCAGATTTGGGGCAACTGGAAAATCCCGTCATGGACCTACTCTAGTTCAGGCGAAAATCATTTTGTTTGCCTATCTTTATGAATATTGCAGAAATCGTAATTCCGGAATGGCCTATATCATTTTTCAATTACCTCTCGCAACCCTTATACAAGTGAAAGTGTTATAAACAAAATAACTGCACTGAAAACAGAAAAAAATCGAAAACGAAAATTAATATTTTGAAATAAAATAGGAAGCAATTTCTTGAATTAGATAGGAAAGGATGTGTTAGCAAAAAAATGAATTTTGAAGTTGGTAGCTGAAACATTACACATCGAAACATTTGTCAATAAATGGAAATACTTATGAGCATTTAGTTTTTATGTGGTATTTGTAAAATAGTTAAAACTGAAACGCAGGTTGAAGCAAGCTAGAACTGTCAGTAGATAATAGGCACTGGGTGCATTTTCATTTTCATATGCCAAAACGGCTGAAAATACTTAACAATTATTTGCCGAAGGCGAAGTAAATATCGGTGAATATTAAAAAGCCGGGACAAAGCCAAGCCAAAAACAAAAGGCTACAATTGAAACAATGGCTTAGACTTAAAAACAATAGAAGGTGCTTACAATACCAAACAATAGCAGGTTACGAGAGCTGCTACACTACTGAATAAAGTTTCTTTTTTTTTTCTTTTCCGAAACGAAGAAAAAACCGAGACGAAGTCTCGAAGTCTAAAAATCGAGACGAAGTCGAAGTCAAGTATAATTACATAGGTGATTATTTGAAAAATATGCCTTTTCTTTAAAACAATTAATTTCTTTGTCTGTCATCTCGACTAAACGGCTTGGGGCCATTTTGAAAACAACCGCCTAGGTGATTATCTTCAAGTGCAACCAATCAGTTCAGAGGATTTTTCAAAGTTGCTTTTTGTCTCGGTTTCGAAATGAGTCTTGGTGCTCAACTATTGAAATGGAAGTGAGTTTGATTTGCATAAGAATACGCAACTCATTTCCATTTGAATGGTTGTGCACCAGGACTCGCTTTGAAACTGAGGCATGCAGCAAGTCGGAAATGGGCTAATATGCTAAATCCATGTTATTCCCTGCACTTCGTCGGTCCGTATTGGGAAAAACTGTGCCCGCTGAATCGATTGTGAGTACTCTCGAGTACTCATTTCCAGTTAACTCTCGGTATCCTTATAGGAGTTATAGCAGTAAAAGTGTTATTGACAATATATATAACTGCACTGAAAACCGAAAACAAAAAAACGAAACAAAGATGTTCATGACGTCAAGTAAACGGAGGAGTTGTCCTAATTATCGCACCTGGTCCGCTGAATCGCAAGCCAATCAAATGCAAGGATTTGGGTTCCGTACTGCTGCCTAAAATAACGCAACGATTTCCTTTCACACCGCATAAAACTTAACAATTTTCATATTCGAAAAACTATAAATGATAGGTTCTTCGTTCTTTCACGAGACAAACGCGGAAGCTGAATAGCAGTAACCCAAGTCATTTCTCTTGAAAGAAAAGCATATCGAATGACGGAACCGAGGCGGGGCTCCTGTAGAAGATATCAAAACCTTGTAGCTGTTAATTAAGAGCACGCCGAGATGTTTACCCATACCATAACTGAATTCTTAAGCCACATCATCTTCAACTTTACTCGAAGTGTCGCTGAGAACTATGACTTCGTCGAAAACGCGAATGTTTCAGACTTGGTTGGCTACAATGCCTTGGAAGACACCGGCAAAGAATGGTATTCTCAACCCTCACATGATGAAGTCATTTTCCAAGAGTGCAGCAATAGCGACGCTACTGCTCTGGATTATCTAACAACCCGCCACTTTGTCCACGCCAAATTTACAAACGCTTCTTCGACAGAAGATAGCCGTGAAGAAAGAGAAGGACTATGTGAAACAAATGACATGGCATGGAAACGCCTTAGACCATCGATCACCACTTCAATAAGGAATTCACTGTATTTTGGCTTTTTAATATCCGTTGTAAGTGCATCTGTGGTTGGTATGGCATCATTTACTGTTTATTACTTCAGCTTTCAAACACAACTCAACTGTGAAATGCATTCTAGAGAAAAGATACCCATTGAGTTGCAATGGGTGATCACACTCTCAGAGATTATCTCTGTTGGATTTCTTTACTTTTGGTTTTTCCTCAGCATTATCTTTTACTTTTGCCCGTGTCAGCTGTCAGGCGTCAAACGAAGACTTTTCCTTCTCAGCGTACTGTTTTTCCTTTTGGATTCTGTTTATCGCATTGCCATGCAAGTTTGTGGTGTTTCTCATTCAAAGCTCACGGCCTTGCAGCGCATTCCTGCTGAAGTCATATTTTGTCTTTCCACCTGCAGTGGGATTTACATAATTAAGAGGCATTTTTGCACAGGATCACTGATTAATCAAGTCAAGTTTGTGCTTCTTTTTATTGCTCCATATGCTCTAACACAATCTATCGCAATTCTAGTTGCTTACTCTATATATCCTGCCTACAACAAGCAAGATGCATCCGGCAAGCTTTTATTTGCTGTGTTTACACCTCTCATATTCTTTGTTCTAAAAGGAGTCTGCCGTATCTGCATTCAGCGGCTTTGGTGCCAAATTAGTCATCCAGGAACTTCATTTGTGCTATTGTCGCCTTTGTATTGTGGGTCAGCAATAATGCTGAGACTTCTACAAGCCGATCTGCAGAGTCTGGAGTCCATTGCTCTGACCGGAGCGATTCATGGGATAGCAGAAGTTATAGATCGCACTATGATGGCTGTGATTGACCATATTTGTCACCAGGCCTTTGAAGACAGAAGAATTTCATGGGGAGGATTTCGCACCCCTCGCCGCGAGAGACTCGCCACCGACATCTCCATCATGAGCATGCTTTATGAATCAAGTGCCGTCATCACAGTGAATACTTTTTTGCATTTGTATCAATATTTTTACACCTACGACAACTCTCCTCTGAAACTGCTGCAGTCATTTGCTGTAACTACTTCGGTTCCACTTGGAATTGAATGGATTTTTACAAGCGTTTCAATTTTTATCGAGACTCGCTACAAAAATCTGCCAGTAATGGCTGTCTGGCGAAACAGGTGGAAAAGACATTTGGCGGTGGCTTTTATTAACGCCGTGATGATTTCCATTTGGACAACTTCGAGCCTGTTAATCGCTGTAGAAGGACGTTTTAAAGACAGTGTCAAAGATCACTGTGACATGCCATTCAACTTGTGAGGAGTTTTAGTATGTGTGGATAGGGGTACCACCTATACCCCATTTGGTCAAAACGCCTTGGTACCGTTGACGTCGAGTCAAAAATGCTAATTTTGTAGTTAACGTTGAAAGAATCAACTAAAGAAATGGAAAAAAGGGCCGGCACTTGCTGAACATGAGATGTCGGTGAATTGCTAGTTGGTCCGGCACGCTTTCAGTGTTATAAACTTTGTAATAATTATCGCACGCTTTTCAATCTTAAAGGAATGGTTCAAGGGTTAATATATAGTGCGTGAGCCAGGCCCCCAAATTTGGCCCATTGGTACCAGCACCCAGTCCCTAACGTTTCCTTCAAAGTACAGAAAGTCGCCTTACACTCGCGCCTGATAGAACAAATTTTGCTATTTAGCTTGATTGTACTCACTGCATGCATTCCGAGTTACGAAGTTGAATCAGTTGCTCTTAATAAATCGAGAATACAACGGACCTTCATAGTTAAATGGGGTCTCACCTTTTATAAATACTCTCCTTTGAATCAGTCCATAATAAGATAATTTCCCACATCCTTAAACACAGTCTTTTGCTCCTAAATATCAATTTAGTTACTTTATGGAAGTGTTTTCTCGCTCTCACTTCAGAGGTAATCAGATGCACAAGTGTTAGCTAACTTTGTGTTTCTTACTATTCCATCGCATAAGCAAACCGCTGTTTTAATCGCTAAAAACTAGAGCGATTAAATCCACGTGGATATCATTGGTCATAATGGGAATTTTCAGTAATCATTGACTTCATATCATCTTTATTATCTCCGCTATCAATGACTTTCTCATCTTCCTCTACAAATTGGTTTTCACAGCCCTACAATATACACAAGTCTGTACATGTCAGGCCATTTGCCATGCAAACACAGTCTACAAAACCTAAGACAACTGCATGCAAGTAGTTCCAGTACAGCGTCGGGATCAGGCCTTGCATCCATCCAGTTCTAGCCAACCTGATTCGCCTTCCGCCAATTTTCCCATCATCCATCCGAATCCAACGGCACCAGGGATTGAAAGGTTGCACTGCAGACTTCGCCTCCAAATGCATGCTTGATAATCGGCTCCATTGGTGTGCTTTCGAAGGCAGTCTTTGCAAAGTTGCAATTTGTGTGATTCAATCTCTCCGTTCATTGTACAGAAAATATTATTTCTAAGATCATCGCGTCACTTGCATTCGTCCCAGAGGAGTACAAAGAGCAGGTCACCATCTCGATACGCCGGTTAAGGTCTTAAGCCAGGTTCCACGACTGGCCCAGATCACTGAATGACAGCTAACTTGTCTTTTCCGGCAAAGGCACTGACTGTGTCGCACCTTGTGAAGGAATGAAGGCCGAAGAGAGCGTGACAAACATCTTCCCCAACAGGAGCAAACCACGTTACTAATTAATGTCAATTAATTTCGAGTGGATTTAAGACCTTCCTGGTATCCTCTGACTGACGTGATATCTCATTTGCCTTGGATAGCTGGGTCGCGGGAGCATGTATCGTAGGAAGATATCCAATAGACTGCGAGCAAATACTGCGGGCGCTGGTTAGAGCTCTAACCAACGCACGCAGTAATTGCGACCCGCAGCTTCAGCCATTGTGAAAATTCAACGTAGGCGTTCGTTTCAACCGTTTTAGAACAAAAGAGAGACTGCTCGTAGTCTAGATATCATCTGGTTTGTGGCCACGAGACTTGATCTTAAAGCCCGCGTACACATTGGGATCCGCTGATTCTATACTTCCTATGTGCCGCTGGATGGTCCCATGATTAAGGTGTGGAGAGAGTGACCCGATTTCACAAAAACGGCTAATCTTGGACATAACGTCATTTCTCAACTATTTTGAGTCGTGTCTCTCGCAGGTTCTCTATTGTCCGTGACTCTTCCCTCCAGAACACTTGTGTTCCATGTCTTACTTATTCGCTGTCTCCACTGAGTTCTTCTCGATCAAAAAGAAATAGAACGTTAATGGAGCTATCACGGCAGTGGAGTTGATTTTGTGAAGTGTTACTAATTACATCGATAAGATTTGCTCGTTGCATGGTTTTAGCAGTTTTGTGCCGCTAGTATCCATGTGAAATATGAGTATTATAAAAGAATTGTGAGTTTCTTTGTTTATCCGTGACAGAAAAAAGACAACCGTTAGCAGTTAAAGCTACCTCCCACCTCCCCCCATTAAGACCCTTTCAGCAGTTTTCAAAAGCCCCGAATTGCAATCCATTTCAATCTAAGCTTCTTCAGTTTTGGCCATCCATGCGTCTAATTCCTATTGTATTTGCTGTTTTATTCAAAACTTCCTTCAATTATGTTTTAAGTTGTTATTTTTACGTTTCGCTTGATTTTGTTGCCAGTTACCAGTTGCCAGTCCCTGAATTTGGCTAAATTGTGCGCAACAAAGCCCGTTTAATGTAAGCGGGGTAAAAATCCGTTTTATCAACAAAACAAACATTTAGGTAGAATAATAATTCCATTGCTTCCTCCATATCATCGATGTTTGAGTTGATACTGCTCTAAACACATCAAGGTATAACTTTGTGTCGTGTTAACAAAAACTTTTTCTTTTTGACAGATTCAGAATCGATTGCTAAGTTCTAGTGGTAGCTGTGATGATGTCACGTGATACGAAAAAGCGCAAATGTCATAAATTCTGTGATAGGTCCTCAAGGCCAGTATATATATAAAGCCTTTTTGCTCGTTCCAAATTTGCCAGGCCTTAGGCCGTTAGTTTTCTTACAATTTGCTGTTGTGTTTGAAATATGTGCGTGTTAAATAATCAAACGTATCGGTGTAATCGTTTGTATCATGATGTAGTCGCTTGCGTTGTATAGTCGCGATGTTTCGACTGCTTTCTGCTAGTCCCTCTAGTGACTACATAGTGAGACAAACGATTATACCTTTCATTCTTTTTCTACCACCGTGATGACCAATAACCACCTCTGGTACGATATGTACACCTTCCTAACCGAGTTCGAGGGTCGTATAGTAAGCGGACAAAACGAAGATACGAAAATGACACCAGGTACTCCTCCAGAAAATGAAAAGAGTAAGACCTATAACGCAAGCAAAAGAACCAAGCTTTTACAGTGCAACGTGCCTTACCGTGGCCACTCAACAAACTTTCACATTTGACATTTACTTGTAAATACGACAACTCAACAACCCATGCAACGGTGTTCAACTTACAACTGTGCGAACTTTGCAAGGAGGCGTGACTGTCAATCAAAAAGTCACACATCCTGATTGGCGGACAATTTGTAAAAAAACTTTGTTAGGTGGCCACAGTAAGGCGCGTCGCATTGTAAATAGCCAGTCGTACTTCCATAGATGGACTACAGCCCACTAACTTGACCAATCACAGCGCGCGTACTATATCAGAGATACACTGAAAACTTAACTCTTAAAAAGTTTATTTTGTAATTAGAATGTTTCTTTGTCTTTATTTGTCAGCACATATATTTTGGGTCGTATCGTACCTCATTGAACGGGCTTCAGGATTGGCCAAAAGAACAATAGAACGAACAAAAGATAACAATGGATTTAGCGCAGAAAACAATAGGAAGTTCGACACTATACAGCCAATGAAATATAGTGTTCAGCAAGAGGTACGACCCTACCCTACATTATACCTAGTCAGATGTTCAAATCCTTAAAGAGTCGATTTCTAATAAACCAATCAGGTTTGGCCTAATGACCACAACACCTCTGATTGGTCCGAAACAAAGTAGCCGACCCATTGCTCGTGGCGCTAAATGCAAAGTGATCATGACGGGGCAGGCACAGAACTCAACGCCACCATGCTTTTTTCCTCGACAAAAATCCAGTGATAGCAGTTCTAAAAGCAGATGATAGGGACTAGGAGCTTACACCAGGATGACGACCACAGCTACGAGAACGTTATCGAAAAATATTATTTCCCGTTTTTGTCGTAAATTCGCGATTACGCCAAGTCATTCCGCATGGGATTTGTTAACTGTTTGTGCATCCCACGGATACGCCCTTATAGGCGTTTTGTCTATTTAGTTTTCTATCTGGTGTCATTTGTTTTCATTTATTTCTTTTCTTTATTTATTCCATTGCTATTTTTACGATTTATGACTCCTTGTTTTTTCCCAATATTTTGACAGGCTGTCTTAAGAAATAGAATAGGAGGCAATTTCTTAGGAATTAGAAAGAAAAGGCCCAACCTTGGAATTCGATATCTTAGCAAGAAAAGGTGAAGCTGATATCCGACACGTTAGACTGGACACCAATTCGAAATATTTGTGCATAAATATATGTTATTTGCCGGCGGGGAGGTCCGTATTGGTAAAAATTGTACCAGTATGCGGCCTCTGGCGTTACTCGAGACCTCTAGCACAGTTTTTACCAATACGGACCGACCTAAGGTGTTTTTTTTTTCTACGGGGCCTAAAATGATGATGTTAACGAAAAACAAGCGTGCAGCTTGTACAGAAAGCAGCGGTTGGTCAGTTCAGTTATGACTCGGCTTCAAATCAAAGCAACACACATTCACATTTTATTCACACATTCGCATTTACATTTTACGTTGTTTTCGATACTTTTACGCTATTACAAAAAGCTCGAAAAGTTGCTTATGGTTGAAATTTCGTAGCAGTCCGTACTCGGGGTCCGGTTGGTCAGGATGGGAAAAGCCGGACCGCTGGAACGCGCATGATTAGCCAATCAGATTCAAGGACTTAAGATTCCGGACCTCTGAGAAGCTGGAGAAAAAGGTAAATACATCCGTATAGTGTAAAACTTTGATCGAGGTCGCAGTTTTTCACTATATGGACCGACCCTAAGCCGGTAAACACCTTTTTTATTTTTTTTCTAAGCCGGTACAACTCTTTGTAAACACAAGGGCAAAAACTCGCGAAAGAGATAGGAAGATCCTGACCGTGCTAAGAACCAATCAGATTTCAGGATTCGTTACCGTGCCCTCTTTGAAAAAAATAAATGGAGATACTTATGAGCTGATATAGTTTTATGTGGTATCTGTAAAGTGGGTAAAATTCATTCGCAGGTTGAATCCTGTTGCACTTAGGTTAAACGCGTTTTAATTTAGGTCGAACGGGGTTTAACAAGACTGCCAGCATTGCCTTCTTCTAAGTCAATGCAACCGCCCGCTTTAAGGCGCGTTCGATTGACCCAATGCCGGAATAAGAATAAGTGGCGTGATTATTAAAACGGTATATTTGGCGCGCTTCGAAGCAGCAAGGATAATAAAAATATGTTTAAAATAGCATTTTATAATAATAATTTAATAACTTGTAAAGCTTGTATTTTAGCCGATGTTTGACAATTTTAACGTGAATCTCCGTAAAAACGAAGGATTTCTAACTTATATTCCATGTACTCCTTCCCCGGAATACGGTGAATTGTACGCACTCTCAGTCACGCAACTAGCCGAAAAGACGAGAAAAGAATGGGGAGAGACCTTTTCTGCTCGGTTTGCGTGAATGAAAGCGGGTTAAAATTTTAACTTCCATAAGACCCAGTTTTACCAAAATCTACATACTACTAACGGGAAAGCGTGTACATACACTTTCAAAGAGAAACAACTTACCATTTTAGTTTACTTCCACGTTTTCTAAAGCTCGCTGAAGTAAGCTAGAACTATTTCGGCTAGCCCCAGCCTTCTTCAGGTGAATAAACCTGAAGAAGGCTGGTGTTGGCCAGCCGAAATATTGCAAGCAACAACGCCTATGTTCACGTTGTCTTGACCAACCTTTGCAGGGTATTTTCTATTTTAAAGTTTTTTATGGTGTGGTCACGATCTATTTTGATCCAACGTAGAGCAAGTTTTGATCGTACACGGTTTTTGCAGTGGTTTAATCCTTAAAAAGTTAAGCTAGAACAATCAGCAGATAGCAGGCACTGATTGCATTTTTTACAATGGGTTTTTCATACGAAATCTGAGAGTACATCGACGTTATTCCCTGGACTTAGTCGGTCCGTATTGGGGAAAACTGTGACCACGGTATCATGTACTCTCAATTATAGGGCATTCCGGAATTGCGCAGGAAACTTAGGCGAGTTTCAAATTTTATCTACGGAGTTGATAAGATAAATTAACCACCGTACAGGTACAGAGATTCTAAAAGCTGACGTTTCGAGCTTTAGCCCTTCGGGTTGTGTGTAGTTTTTATAGTGGAGTATGAGCTACGCTATTGTTGCTAACATGGCAACGTGAAAAATAGGAATACATTCAATGTATTCATATTTTTCACGTCAGTTGCCATGTTACCACCAATAGCGTAGCTCTCACTCCACCATAAAAACTACACACAACCCAAAATTTCTCGATTCGCTCTGACGAAGGGGTAACGCTCGAAAACTTCAGATCGGCAATTTTCTTTAAATTTGGATTTGCCCGGTGGAAAAATTTACCCGTTTGATTGACAGTCTTAGCGCTGTTTTCTCGAATCAATCTTTTCACTTGAAGCGGACACTTTAAAGAGCTAAAACTGAAAGGAAATCTGTCCGATTACCCCCAAATTTTGACAGTGGCTAGATTAACATATAAACAGCAAACACATGTCTGCGAATTTTTATTTCAAAATTTTTTTTCTCTTTGAGCGATTTTTGAACGAACACTTCACATTTTTTAATACTATTTTGAAAACGTTCTGTAACTTTTCACTGTAACTGAGTATGGCAAAACGCAGACACTTTTTTATCCCTTTGGGTCGGGAAACGGAGGAACGAAATAAAATAGCGAAATGCAAAATTTGCTTTGACTTGTAGCTTTGAATCGGACGTTCGCTTTTAGAGGTCGTGAAAAATTCGACAATTCATTTAATTTCAAAATTCTTGATATGATGTGATAGCCAGCTCTATAAGCTTTAATTTGATATAGCGGTTTAGGTACCTACAGTTTATACCGGACGCGCTACATCGCTCAGACGCGAGACACCCCTGAAGGTATACGGTAACCTTAATTTAACTCGGTCGATAAAACCAAACTTTTGTCTCTAATTTTGAGGCTGCGTCCCCCAAAATCATATAAAGAAATAAAATTTTATCAGATTTGGGGCAACTGGAAAATCCTGTCACGGACCTACTCTAGTTGAGGCGAAAATCACTTTGTTTGACTATCTTCATGAATATTACAGAAAATCGTAATTCCGGAATGGCCTTTATCATTTTTCAATTACCTCTCGCAACCCTTATACAAGTGAGAGTGTTATAAACAAAATAACTGAACTGAAAACAGAAAAAAATCGAAACCGAAAGTTAATATTCTGAAATAAAATGGGAAGTAATTTCTTGAATTAGATAGGAAAGGATATGTTAGCACAAAAATGAATTTTGAAGTTGGTAGCTGAAACGTTTAATTCACATCGAAACATTTGTCAATAAATGGAAATACTTATGAGCATTTAGTTTTTATGTGGTATTTGTAAAATAGTTGAAAACTGAAACGCAGGTTGAAACAAGCTAGAACAGTCAGTAGATAATAGGCACTGGGTGCATTTTCATTTTCATATGCCAAAACGGCTGAGAATACTTAACAATTATTTGCCGAAGGCGAAATGAATATCAGTGAATATTAAAAAGCCGAGACGAAGTCGAGGGCGAAGAACAACAGAAACCAACATTTGATTTGATTTGCGATTGATTGTTGATTTCGTTTTACAGTGTCCCCAATTAGTGCTGCAGCTCTAGAACGACTAGACACAAACAAAAGGCGAAACAATTGAAACAATGACTTAGACTTAAAAACAATAAAAGCTGCTTACAATACCAAACAATAGTAAGTTACGAGACACTACTAAATAAAGTTTCTTTCCTTTTTTTATTTTCCGAAACGAAGAAAAAACCGACACGAAGTCTCGAAGTCTAAAAACAGACACGAAGTCGAAGTCAATAGACCTTTTCGGCTTGTACATTTTGTTTTCCCAATACAGATCATGTGATAATACTCAGGAGGTTTGGTCTTTTGTTTTGTTCATTAAAATGAGGGCATGCAAGCATGAATATGGCTGCATGCACTCTTTTTAATGAACAAAACAAAGGACCAAGCCTCCTGAGTATTATCACATGATCTGTATTGGGAAAACAAAATGTACAAGCCGAAGAGGTCTATTACATAGGTGATTATTTGAAAAATATGCCTTTTCTTAAAACAATTAATTTCTATTTCTGTCATCTCGACTAAACGGCTTGGGGCCATTTTGAAAACAACCGCTTAGGTTATTATCAAGTGATGATAACCTCAAGTGCAACCAATCAGTTCAGAGGATTTTTCAAAGTTGCTGTTTATCTCGGTTTCGAAATGAGTCTTGGTGCTCAACTATTGAAAGGAAAATGAGTTTGATTTGCATAAGAATACACATCATTTCCATTTGAATGGTTGTGTACCAGGACTCGCTTTGAAACTGAGGCATGAAGCAACTCGGAAATGGGCTAATATGCTAAATCCATGCTATTCCCTGCGCTTCTTCGGTCCGTATTGGGAAAAACTGTGCCCGCTGAATCGATTGTGAGTACTCTCGAGTACTCATTTCCAGTTAACTCTCGATATCCTTATAGGAGTTATAGCAGTAAAAGTGTTATTGACAATATATATAACTGCACTGAAAACCGAAAAAAAAAAAAAAAAAGAAACAAAGATGTTCACGACGTCAGGTAAACGGAGGAGCTGTCCTAATTATCGCACCTGGTCGGCTGAATCGCAATACAATCAAATGCAAGGATTTGGGTTCCGGACTGCTGCCTAAAATAACGCAACAATTTACTTTCACACCTCATTAAACTTAACAATCTTCATATTCGAAAAACTATAAATGATAGGCTCTTCGTTTTATTTCACGAGACCAACGCGGAAGCTGAACAGCAGTAACCCAAGTCATTTCTCTTGAAAGAAAAGCATATCGAATGACGCAACCGAGGCGGGGCTCCTCTAGAAGATCTCAAAACCTTGTAGCTGTTGATTAAGAGCACACCGAGATGTTTACCCATACCATAACTGAATTCTTAAGCCACATCATCTTCAACTTTACTCGAAGTGTCGCTGAGAACTATGACTTCGTCGAAAACGCAAATGTTTCAGACTTGGTTGGCTACAATGCCTTGGAAGACACCGGCAAAGAATGGTATTCTCAACCCTCAGATGATGAAGTCATTTACCAAGAGTACAGCAATAGCGACGCTACTGCTCTGGATTATCTAACAAGCCGCCAGTTTGCCCACGCCAAATTTACAAACGCTTCTTCGACAGAAGATAGCCGTGAAGAAATGGAAGGACTATGTGAAACAAGTAAGATGGCATGGAAACGCCTTAGACCATCGATCACCACTTCAATAAGGAATTCACTGTATTTTGGCTTTTTAATTTCCGTTGCAAGCGCATCTGTAGTTGGTGTGGCATCATTTACTGTTTATTACTTCATCTATCAAACACAACTCAACTGTGAAATGCATTCTAGACAAAAGATACCCGTTGAGTTGCAATGGGTGATCACACTCTCAAAGATTATCGCTGTTGGCTTCCTTTATTTTTGGTTTTTCCTCATCATTATCTTTTACTTTCGCCCCTTTCAGCTGTCAGGCGTCAAACGAACACTCGTCCTTCTCAGCGTACTGTTTTTCCTTTTGGATTCTGTTTATCGCATTGCCATGCAAGTTTGTGGCGTTTCTCATTCAAAGCTCACGGTCTTAGAGCGCATTCCTCCTGAAGTCATATTTTGTCTTTCCTCCTGCAGTCAGATTTACATAATGAAGAAACATTTTTGCACAGGATCTCGGATTAAGCAAGTCAAGTTTGTGCTTCTTTTTATTGCTCCATCTGCTCTAACACTATCTATCGCAATTCTAGTTGCTTATTCTGTATACCCTGCCTACAACAAGCAAGATGCATCCGGCAAGCTTTTATTTGCTGTGTTTACACCTCTCATAGCATTTATCCTAAAAGGAGTCTGCCGTATCTGCATTCAGCGGCTTTGGTGCCAAATTAGTCATCCGGGAACTTCATTTGTGCTGTTGTCGCCTATGTATTGTGGGTCAGCAATAATGCTGAGACTTCTACAAGCCGATCTGCAGAGTCTGGAGTCCATTGCCCTGATCGGAGCGATTCATGGGATAGCAGAAGTCATTGATCGCACTATGATGGCTGTGATTGACCATATTTGTCACCAGGCCTTTTCAGGTAGAAGAATTTCATGGGGAGGATTTCGCACCCCTCGCCGCGAGAGACTCGCCACCGACATCTCCATCATGAGCATGCTGTACGAATCAAGTGCCGTCATCACAGTGAATACATTTTTGCATTTGTATCAATATTTTTACACCTCCTACTACTCTCCTTTGAAACTCCTGCAGTCATTTGCTGTAACTACTTCGGTTCCACTTGGAATTGAATGGATTTTTACAAGCGTTTCAATCTTTATCGAGACTCGCTACAAAAATTTGCCAGTAATGGCAGTTTGGCGAAACAGGTGGAAAAGACACTTGGCGGTGGCGTTTATTAACGCCGTGATGGTTTCCATTTGGACAACTTCGAGCCTGTTAATTGCTGTAGAAGGACGTTTTAAAGACAGCGTCAAAGATCACTGTGACATGCCATTTAACTTGTGAGAGTTTCTTAAAACGTGTGGATAGGGTTGCGCACTATCCCCCACTTGGTCAAAATATCTTAGTGCCGTTGATCCCGAGTCAAAAAAATAAAAGGGTAATTTTGAAATGAACGTTAAAAAGAATCATCTAAACTTGAAAATGGAAATAACGGCCGGCACTTGCTGAAAATGACATGTCCATGAATTGCTAGTTGGTCCGGCACAAGGAGAACTTGAAACGTAAAAATAAGATGAGATAGCAAAATGAACCAAATTGCACGCTGTCATTGGCTACCCGAGTGGGGAAGAATGAGCTATATTGCCCGTTCGGGATTTCTCGGGTGGTCCCGCAAGATCAAAGATCATTTTTTAGCGTTTTATCCCATATAATAAATCCTTTTTTGACCAAGCTTGTTCGGTCAAGATTGCTAGAAATTGTCCTCGTTCTTTTTTTTTAGCGTGTTTTATGGACCTCGACTTCGTCTTGGTCCTTAAACAAGCAAAAAAGAACGATTTATTCAATAAGAATAAAACGCAAACAGCCAAATTTTTCATTTAAGGTTGGCTTAAGATCACGGATAAATACAGACTCTTTAATTTTAGAATGCATGTCTGATCGACCAGTTGCTAAAATTTCAAAATGATCCACTTAATTTTTTGGTTGGTTGAGAAAACATGATTCATGACAATTACTGATCATGTTTTCTCAACCAACCATAGAATTAAAGGGGATCATTTTGAAATTGTTTGTTTATCCGTGATCTAAAGCCAACCTTGAATGAAAACAAAAATTTGGTTTTGTCAACGGAGTTGATAATGTAAATTGACCACCGTTCAGAGAGTCTAAAAGCTGACGTTTCGAGCGTTAGCCCGTCGTCAGGGTGCATCCAATGTTTTTTTTTTTTCTCTTTAACCTAGTTTTGGCAAAAATGAGAGTGGCTAAACGGAAAGCTAAGTTGCTGCTAAGTGCGGGAAAAGGAAAAAGATGACTTATGATTTTTTGGCGTAGCTCCTTGGTGAGTTTCTTCAATCTTGCGATCGTCGTCTTGGGTCTCGTGTTCAGATATCTTTGGATTTATAAAAAATACTAGAGCACAAGCTTAGTGGTCGCATCGGTTCGATTCGCTCTCTCGAAGCGCTAACGCTCGAAACGTCAGCTTTTAGAATCTCTGTACGGTGGTCAATTTACATTACACTGGACGAAAAAACGGATTTTCACATATAGCAAATATGGAGCAAATGTATGGCAAATGCTACGTTTGTGCACGTTTGCTCAACTTTGCTGAAAAGCAAAGATAACATTTGCCACAGTTTTTCTACCTAAGGCAATGCTCGTAAATGCCACATTTGTCTTAAATTTGCTGTTGTGAGTAAAAATAGGGATAACATGGTATTTTTCTTGATATTTGGAGGGATAGTAAACATGATGTTAAAACTAACATTTTTTCACACAACTGCCTTGCGTGCCAAATGCAGTCAAATAGCCAGGTTTTCATGCTTGTTTACGATTGGAAATTTGACTATTTGCTCAGGTAGCGGAATAACAAAAATAGAATTATGTTTTTGCTCACTGTAGCAAATTTGACAGTATCATTTTTGCTTGTAATAGCACAATGATTGAAATGTGATTTTACATTTTTTTAAATTAGGCCAGAGGTTAATGCTTTTTCATCCTTTTTTTCTCAAATTAGAAAATGTAATCAAAGAATCTGTGACATTTTCCTTGAGATGGAAGATGACATACCCTTCAAACTGCGTGGATTAAATACTGCAACAACCATTTCAATAATAAAATAATGCAGGTTTAATTATCTATAAAGCATATGCAATTAAATGTCACATTCTCAATTTTGTCTATTATAATAACACAAAAGCACAATGAGATGGCAATTAAATAATTTTGAAACTTGGATTTGTTTATTAGCAGTATATTCATGTGTCTCCATGCAGTGAAACTCAAAGATGAATTATTCCTCAGAAACTAATACCCAAAATAATCCATTCTCATAATGCACCCCACATACAAATGTTACATACAAAAGAATTATATTTAAATCCTAAATTAATTTACATTGTTTAGTTTTGAGAAACGATAATACAAGGTATGTAACAGGCCTCTGTCAATTATTACATCTCTTTAAATTGTTGAAACTATTTTGCATTTTTTCTTTGGAAATGAAACCAGCAGAAGTGGTTTCAGGTTGCCTCAAATACCATGGCTTTTGTTTTTGCCAATACAACAATTAAATTCCTTAGATGGATGCACATTTTGAATCCCAAAAGCATAACAAAATATCCCTTACAGCAGTAAACTTGGCAATCTTAAAGTCACCATGGAAGGCTGAGTTCTGGTACGAAACTTTTGATTGGGCATTAACAAAAACCTTCAGCTGACCTTACTGACAACATAGACAAATTTGATTTTCTCCTATTCGAAAGGTTCCTTATTCGCGAGCACAAACAACAAAAAATTTGTCCGATTACCCCCAAATTTTGACAGTGGCTAGATTAACATGTATAAACAGCAAACACATGTCTGCGAATTTTCTATTTCAAAATATTTTTTCTCTGAGAGCGGTTTTTGTACGAACACTTTAAATTTTTTAATACTAATTTTGAAAACGTTCTGTAACTTTTCACTGTAACTGAGTATGGCAAAACGCAGACACATTCTTTTAGCCCTTTGGGTCGGGAAACGGAGGAACGAAATAAAATAGCGAAATGCAAAATTTGCTTTGACTTGTAGCTTTGAATCGGACGTTCGCCTTTAGAGGTCGTGAAAAATTCCACAATTCATTTAATATCAAAATTCTTGATATGATGTGATAGCCAGCTCTATAAGCTTTAATTTAATATAGCAGTTTACCTACAGCTTTCGGACGCGATACATCGCTCAGAAGCGAGACACCCCTGAAGGTGTACGGTAACCTTAATTTACATTATCAACTCGGTCGATAAAACCAAACTTTTGTCTCTAATTTTGAGGCTGCGTCCAACAAAATCATATAAACACATAAAGTTTTATCAGATTTGGGGCAACTGGAAAATCCTGTCATGGACCTACTATAGTTGAGACGAAAATCACTTTGTTTGCCTATCTTCATGAATATTACAGAAATCGTAATTCCGGAATGGCCTATATCATTTTTCAATTACCTCTCGCAACCCTTATACAAGTGAAAGTGTTGTAAACAAAATAACTGAACTGAAAACAGAAAAAAATCGAAAGCGAAACTTAATATTCTGAAATAAAATGGGAAGCAATTTCTTGAGTTAGATAGGAAAGGATATGTTAGCACAAAAATGAATTTTGAAGTTGGTAGCTGAAACGTTACACATCGAAACACTTGTCAATAAATGGAAATACCTATGAGCATTTAGTTTTTATGTGGTATTTGTAAAATAGTTGAAAACTGAAACGCACGTTGAAGCAAGCTAGAACAGTCTGTAGATAATAGGCACTGGGTGCATTTTCATTTTCATATGCCAAAACGGCTGAAAGTACTTAACAATTATTTGCCGAAGGCGAAGTGAATATCGGTGAATATTAAAAAGCCGAGACAAAGTCGACGGCGAAGAACAACAGAAACCAACATTTGACCTGATTTGCGATTGATTGTTGATTTCGTTTTACAGTGTCCCCAATTAGTGCTCCAGCTCTAGAACGACTAAACACAAATAAAGTGAGCGATGTAGCAGCTCTCGTAACGTATAACGTGATTGGTCGCTACCCAAGCCAAAAACAAAAGGCTAAACAATTGAAACAATGACTCAGACTTAAAAACAATAGAAGCTGTTTACAATACCAAACAAAAGCAAGTTACGAGAGCTGCTACACTGCTGAATAAAGTTTCTTTCCTTTTTTTCTTTTCCGAAACGAAGAAAAACTCATTTCCATTTGAATGGTTGTGCACCAGGACTCCCTTTGAAACTGAGGCATGCAGCAACTCGGAAATGGGCTAATATGCTAAATCCATGTTATTCCCTGCTCTTCGTCGGTCCGTATTGGGAAAAACTGTGCCCGCTGAATCGATTGTGAGTACTCTCGAGTACTCATTTCCAGTTAACTCTCGGTATCCTTATAGGAGTTATAGCAGTAAAAGTGTTATTGACAATATTTATAACTGCCCTGAAAACAGAAAAAAACGAAACAAAGATGTTCATGACGTCAGGTAAACGGAGGAGCTGTCCTAAAAATAGCACCTGGTCGGCTGAATAGCAAGCCAATCAAATTCAAGGATTTGGGTCCTGGACTGCTGCCTAAAATAACGCAACGATTTACTTTCACACCGCATTAAACTTAAACAATTTTCATAATCGAAAAACTATAAATGATAGCCTCTTCGTTCTTTCACGAGACCAACGCGGAAGCTGAACAGCAGTAACCCAAGTCATTTCTTTTGAAAGAAAAGCATATCGAATGACGGAACCGGGGCGCGGCTCCTGTAGAAGATCTCAAAACCTTGTAGCTGTTAACTAAGAGCACGCCGAGATGTTTACCCATGCCATAACTGAATTCTTAGGCCACATCATATTCAACTTTACTCGAAGTGTCGCTGAAAACTATGACTTCGTCGAAAACGCGAATGTTTCAGACTTGGTTGGCTACAATGCCTTGGAAGACACTGGCAAAGAATGGTATTCTCAACCCTCAGATGATGAAGTCATTTACCAAGAGTACAGCAATAGCGACGCTACTGCTCTGGATTACCTAACAACCCGCCGGTTTGTTCACGCCAAATTTACAAACGCTACTTCGAAAGAAGATAATACTAAAGAAATAGAAGGAGAATCTAAAGCAAATGACATGGCATGGAAACGCCTTAGACCATCGATCACCACTTCAATCAGGAATTCACTGTATTTTGGCTTTTTAATATCCGTTGTAAGTTCATCTGTAGTTGGTGTCGCATCATTTACTGTTTATTACTTCAGCTTTCAAACATACCTCAACTGCGAAATGCATTCTAGAGAAAAGATACCCATTGAGTTGCAATGGGTGATCACACTCTCAGAGATTATCTGTGTTGGCTTCCTTCACTTTTGGTTTTTTCTCAGCATTATCTTTTATTTTTGCCCGTTTCAGTTGTCAGGCGTCAAAGGAAGACTCTTCCTTCTCAGCGTACTGTTTTTCCTTTTGGATTCTGTTTATCGCATTGCCATGCAAGTTTGTGGTGTTTCTCATTCAAAGCTCACGGCCTTGCAGCGCATTCCTGCTGAAGTTATATTTTGTCTTTCCTCCTGCAGTAAGATTTACATAATTAAGAGGCATTTTTGCACAGGATCTCTGATTAAGCAAGTCAAGTTTGTGCTTCTTCTTATTGCTCCATATGCTCTAACACAATCGATCGCAGTTCTAATTGCTTATTCTATATACCCTGCCTACAACAAGCAAGATGCATCCGGCAAGCTTTTAATTGCTTTGTTTTCACCTCTCATAGCCTTTATCCTAAAAGGAGTCTGCCGTATCTAGATTCAGCGGCTTTGGTGCCAAATTAGTCATCCGGGAACTTCATTTGTGCTGTTGTCACCTATGTATTGTGGGTCAGCAATAATGCTGAGACTTCTACAAGCCGACCTGCAGAGTCTGGAATCCATTGCTCTGACCGGAGCGATTCATGGGATAGCAGAAGTCATTGATCGCACGATGATGGTTGTGATTGACCATATTTGTCACCAGGCCTTTGCAGACAGAGCAATTTCATGGGGAGGATTTCGCACCCCTCGCCGCGAGAGACTCGCTACCGACATCTCCATCATGAGCATGCTGTACGAATCAAGTGCCGTCATCACAGTGAATACATTTTTGCATTTGTATCAGTATTTTTACACCTTCGACAACTCTCCTCTGAAACTGCTGCAGTCATTTGCTGTAACTACTTCTGTTCCACTTGAAATTGAATGGATTTTTACAAGCATTTCAATTTTTACCGAGACTCGCTACAAAAATTTGCCAGTAATGGCTGTCTGGCGAAACAGGTGGAAAAGACATTTGGTGGTGGCCTTTATTAACGCCGTGATGGTTTCCATTTGGACAACTTCGAGCCTGTTAATTGCTGTAGAAGGACGTTTTAAAGACAGCGTCAAAGATCACTGTGACATGCCATTTAACTTGTGAGAGTTTCTTAAAACGTGTGGATAGGGGTGTGCACCATCCCCTATTTGGTCAAAATATCTTGGTGCCGTTGATCTCGAGTCAAAAAAATAAAAGGCTAATTTTGAAGTGAATGTTAAAAAGAATCAACTAAAAAAAATGGATTTAAGAGCCGGCACTTGCTGAACATGAGATGTCCATGAATTGCTATTTGGTCCGGTTCAAGGAGAACTTGAAACGTGAAAATAATGTGAGAGAGCAAGATGAACCAAATTGCGCGCTGTCATTGTTTACCCGAGTGGGAAAGATGAAGCTATAGTGCCCGTTCGGGATTTCTCGCTTGTTCCTGCAAGATCAAAGATCCTTTTTTAGTGTTTTATCCCATATAATAAATCCTTTATTGACCAAGCTTGTTTGTCAAGATTGCTGAAAATTGTTCTCGTTCTTTTTTTGCGTGTTTTATGGACCTCGACTTCGTCTCGGTCCATAATCAAGCAAACAAAGAACGAGACCAATATCCAGCCATCTTAACCTCAAACTTGGTCAGTAACCCAAATATATCATTCCCAACATGAATTATTCAATTAAAATAACAGCCAAATTTCTCATTTAAGTTTGGCTTAAAATCACGGATAAACACAGCCTCTTTAATTTTAGAATGCATGTCTGATCGACCAGTTGCTAAAATTTCAAAATGATCCACTTAATTTTTTGGTTGGTTGAGAAAACATGATGAGCAATTGCTGATTCATGACAATTACTGATCATGTTTTCTCAACCAACCATAGAATTAAAGGGGATCATTTTGAAATTGTTTGTTTACCCGTGATCTAAGGCCAACCTTAAATGAAAACAAAAATTTGGTGTTGTCAACGGAGTTGATAATGTAAATTGACCACTGTACAGAAATTCTAAAAGCTGACGTTTCGAGCGTTAGCCCGTCGTCAGAGGGAATCCAGTGTTTTTTTTTTTAACCTAGTTTTGGCGAAAATGAGAGTGGCTAAACGGAAAGCTAAGTTGCTGCTAAGTGCGGGAAAAGGAAAAAGATGACTTATGATTTTCTGGCGTAGCTCCTTGGTGAGTTTCTTCACTGAATCTTGCGATCGTCGTCTTGGGTCTCGTGTTCAGATATCTTTGGATTTATAAAAAATACTAGAGCACAAGGTTAGTGGTCGCAGCGGTTGGATTCGCTCTCATGAAGCGCTAACGCTCGAAACGTCAGCTTTTAGAATCTCTGTACGGTGGTCAATTTACATTACACTGGACGAAAAAACGGATTTTTACATATAGCAAATATGGAGCAAATGTATGGCAAATGCTACGTTTGTGCACGTTTGCTCAACTTTGCTGAAAAGCAAAGATAACATTTGCCACAGTTTTTCTACCTAAGGCAATGTTCGTAAATGCCACATTTGTCTTAAATTTGCTGTTGTGAGTAAAAGTAGGGATGACATGGTATTTTTCTTGATATTTGGAGGGATAGTAAACATGATGTTAAAACTAACATTTTGCAAGTACTTTTCCTGAAGCTGTAAATTTGATCGAACTGTCATCATTGCACCTTTTTACAAGGTGAGTAAAAGCGAGCAAATATTAGTTTTTGTACCTGTTTGCTCGGAATAGCAAATGTGTTCAAACAAGAATTTTTTTGCATAGATTTGCTCAGAATAGCAAATGTGTCCAAATATGTAGTCTTGCAGGGATTTGCTCAGGACAGCAAATGTGTTCAAGAATGTATTTTTTCGAGATTTGCTCAGGATATCAAATGTAACCAAAATACAATTTTTTCACATAATTGCGCTGCGTGCCAAATGCAGTCAAATAGCCAGGTTTTCATGCTTGTTTACGATTGGAAATTTGACTATTTGCTCAGGTAGCGGTGTGATCAAAATAGAATTATGTTATGTTTTTGCTCACTGTAGCAAATTTGACAATATCATGTTTGCTTGTAATAGCAAAATGACTGAAATGTGATTTTACATTTTTTAAAATTAGGCCAGAGGTTAAGGCTTTTTCATCCTTTTTTTTTTCAAATTAGCAAATGTTATCAAAGAATCTGTGACATTTTCCTTGAGATGGAAGATGACATACCCTTCAAACTGTGTGGATTAAATACTGCAACAACCATTTCAATAATAAAATAATGCAGGTTTAATTATCTATAAAGCATATGTAATTAAATGTCACATTCTCAATTTTGTCTATTATAATAACACAAGTGCACAATGAGATGGCAATTAAATAGTTCTGAAACTTGGATTTGTTTATTTGCAGTATATTCATGTGTCTCCATGCAGTGAAACTCAAAGATGAATTATTCCTCGGAAACTAATACCCAAAATAATCCATTCTCATAATGCACCCCACATACAAATGTTACATACAAAAGAATTATATTTAAATCCTAAATTAATTTACATTGTTTAGTTTTGAGAAACGATAATACAAGGTATGTAACAGGCTTCTGTCAATTATTACATCTCTTTAAATTGTTGAGACTATTTTGGATTTTTTCTTTGGAAATGAAACCAGCAGAAGTGGTTTCAGGTTGCCTCAAATACCATGGCTTTTGTTTTTGCCAATACAACAATTAAATTCCTTTAGATGGATGCACATTTTGAATCCCAAAAGCATAACAAAATATTCCTTACAGCAGTAAACTTGGCAATCTTAAAGTCACCATGAAAGGCTGAGTTTTGGTACTAAACCTTTGATTGGGCATTAATAAAAAACTTGAGCTGGCTTTACTGATAACATAGACAAATTTGATTGTCTTCTATTCGAAAGGTTCCTTATTCGCGAGCACAAACCGTGTCTAAATTTTCAAAGTGACTCAATAAAAGCAAAACTCTTCACCTAGCCTCTAGGGACTTTGAAAATGAACATTAATATTCTTGTTATTTGTTAAATATTATATTTTGACCTGATAATCAATCAATCAATCAATCAATCAATCAATCAATCAATCAATCAATCAATGAATCTTCAATTTATTAAAGTCATAGCGTGAATTGAATCCAGCGACCACCGAAAGTCATCAATCATTTTAACAAGAGCGGTACAACACGAGTGACCACGCAGGAACCCAGACATGTTAGGGGAGAAAACAGGTTGAAAAGCATCATATAGTTGATCAAACGTGACTTTCTCCATTATTTTGGTCTTGCCGAGAGGATCCTAATAGGTCTACAGTTCGACACTAGAAATGCATCACCTTTTTTGAAAACTGGCGTGACATTGCCCAATTTCCACTCATTTGGCCACCTAGAGGTTGCTATGCAGTGATTTAGGAGATTGGACAGTGGTACAGCAAGCGCTGGTGTAGACAGTTTCAAGATCTTTGGAATGATGTTATCTGGTCCACAAGATTTATTGCATTTAATTTTACCAAGTAAGGATTCAATATATGCCGGACTGATAGAATGAAATGAGAAGTTTAGATGGAAGTCCTTGGCTAAAATAGATGACACACTTAGATGACTGCTAAAATCTTCCTGTGCTGCTGAGAGGACTGACTGAGGTAGGAGAGGGGTTGAAAAAAAGCATTAAATAGGTTTGACGGTTTCATAACAAATTTTCCGTCATCCATGTGTCATGAGAACACCGAAACGTTGTCTTAAATATGATTCTACCCGTAATTTTCATCATCAAATCGATAACATTATCATGCATGATAGGTTTCCTTTTTTTCCTTTTCCGAAACGAAGAAAAAACCGAGACGAAGTCGAAGTCAAGTATAATTACATAGGTGACTAATTAATTTCTTTGTCTGTCATCTCGACTAAACGGCTTGCGGTCATTTTGAAAACAACCACTTGTGTGATTAACGCTTGAAGTGCAACCAATCTGGTCAGAGAATTTTCAATGTCACGGACACCTATGCAATTATGCTAAATCCATGTTATTCCCTGGACTTCGTCGGTCCGTAGTGGGAAAAACTCTGCCCGCCGAATCGATTGCGAGTACTCTCGAGTATTCAGTTCCAGTTACCTCTCGCTACCCTTATAGCAGTAAAAGTGTTGTTGACAATATATATAACTGCACTGAAAACAAAAAAAATCGAAACAAAGATGTTCACAGCGCAAGCGCAAGCGCAAGCGCAGCGGAATAACGCAACTTTTTACTTTCGCACCTCATAAATTAAACCTTAAATAATTTTCATATTCGAAAAACCATAAATGGTAGCGTCTTCGTTCTATCACGAGACCGACGCGGAAGCTGAATAGCAGAAACTCAAGTCATTTCTACTGAAAAAAAAAACATATCGAATGACGGAACCGAGGCCGGGCTTTTTCAGAAGATCTTAGAACTTTGTACCTGTTAAGAGCACGCCGAGATGTTTACCCATACCATAATTGAATTCTTAGGCAACATCATATTCAACTTTACTCGAAGTGTCGCTGAAAACTATGACTTCGTCGAAAACTCGAATGTTTCAGACTTGATTGGCTACAATGCCTTGGAAGACACCGGCAAAGAATGGTATTCTCAACCCACAGATGATAAAGTCATTTTCCAAGAGTACAGCAATAGCGACGCTACTGCTCTGGATTATCTAACAACCCGGCAGTTTGTTCTTGCCAAACTTACAGACGCCGCTTCGACAGAAGATAGCGCTAAAGAAATAGAAGGAGAATCAAAAGCAAATGACATGGCATGGAAACCCCTTAGACCATCGATCACCACTTCAATAAGGAATTCACTGTATTTTGGCTTTTTAATTTCCGTTGCAAGCGCATCTGTAGTTGGTGTGGCATCATTTACTGTTTATTACTTCATCTATCAAACACAACTCAACTGTGAAATGCATTCTAGAGAAAAGATACCCATTGAGTTCCAATGGGTGATCACACTCTCAAAGATTATCGCTGTTGGCTTCCTTTACTTTTGGTTTTTCCTCATCATTATCTTTTACTTTCGCCCCTTTCAGCTGTCAGGCGTCAAACGAACACTCGTCCTTCTCAGCGTACTGTTTTTCCTTCTGGATTCTGTTTATCGCATTGCCATGCAAGTTTGTGGTGTTTCTCATTCAAAGCTCACGGTATTAGAGTGCATTCCTCCTGAAGTCATATTTTGTCTTTCCTCCTGCAGTCAGATTTACATAATGAAGAGGCATTTTTGCACAGCATCTCTGATTAATCAAGTCAAGTTTGTGCTTCTTTTTATTCCTCCATATGCTCTAACACTATCTATCGCAATTCTAGTTGCTTATTCTATATACCCTGCCTACAACAAGCAAGATGCATCCGGCAAGCTTTTATTTGCTGTGTTTACACCTCTCATAGCCTTTATCCTAAAAGGAGTCTGCCGTATCTGCATTCAGCGGCTTTGGTGCCAAATTAGTCATCCGGGAACTTCATTTGTGCTGTTGTCGCCTATGTATTGTGGGTCAGCAATAATGCTGAGACTTCTACAAGCCGATCTGCAGAGTCTGGAGTCCATTGCCCTGATCGGAGCGATTCATGGGATAGCAGAAGTCATTGATCGCACTATGATGGCTGTGATTGACCATATTTGTCACCAGGCTTTTGCAGACAGAAGAATCTCATAGGGAAGATTTCGCACCCCTCGCCGCGAGAGACTCGCCACCGACATCTCCATCATGAGCATGCTGTACGAATCAAGTGCCGTCATCACAGTGAATACATTTTTGCATTTGTATCAATATTTTTACACCTCTTACTACTATCCTTTGAAACTCCTGCAGTCATTTGCTGTAACTACTTCGGTTCCACTTGGAATTGAATGGATTTTTACAAGCGTTTCAATCTTTATCGAGACTCGCTACAAAAATTTGCCAGTAATGGCAGTTTGGCGAAACAGGTGGAAAAGACACTTGGCGGTGGCGTTTATTAACGCCGTGATGGTTTCCATTTGGACAACTTCGAGCCTGTTAATTGCTGTAGAAGGACGTTTTAAAGACAGCGTCAAAGATCACTGTGACATGCCATTTAACTTGTGAGAGTTTCTTAAAACGTGTGGATAGGGTTGCGCACCATCCCCCATTTGGTCAAAATATCTTAGTGCCGTTGATCCCGAGTCAAAAAAATAAAAGGGTAATTTTGAAGTGAACGTTAAAAAGAATCATCTAAACTTGAAAATGGAAATAACGGCCGGCACTTGCTGAAAACGAGATGTCCATGAATTGCTAGTTGGTCCGGCACAAGGAGAACTTGAAACGTGAAAATAATGTAAGAGAGCAAAATGAACCAAATTGCACGCTGTCATTGGCTACCCGAGTGGGCAAGATGGAGCTATATTGCCCGTTCCGGATTTCTCGCGTGGTCCCGCAAGATCAAAGATCATTTTTTAGCGTTTTATCCCATATAATAAATCCTTTTTTGACCAGGCTTGTTCGGTCAAGATTGCTGGAAATTGTCCTCGTTCTTTTTTTTTTGCGTGTTTTATGGACCTCGACTTCGTCTCGGTCCATAAACAAGCAAAAAAAAAAGAGGCTCAATATCCAGCCATCTTGACCTCAAGGTTGGTCAATAACCCAAATATATCATTCCCAACACGATTTATTCAATAAGAATAAAACGCAAACAGCCAAATTTTTCATTTAAGGTTGGCTTAAGATCACGGATAAACACAGACTCTTTAATTTTACAATGCATGTCTGATCGACCAGTTACTAAAATTTCAAAATGATCCACTTAATTTTTTGGGTGGTTGAGAAAACACGATGAGCAATTGCTGATTCATGACAATTACTGATCATGTTTTCTCAACCAACCATAGAATTAAAGGTGATCATTTTGAAATTGTTTGTTTATCCGTGATCTAAAGCCAACCTTGAATGAAAACAAAAATTTGGTTTTGTCAACGGAGTTGATAATGTAAATTGACCACCGTACAGACATTCTAAAAGCTGACTTTTCGAGCGTTAGCCCTTCGTCAGATTGAATCCAACGTTTTTTTTTTTTTTAACCTAGCTTTGGCGAAAATGAGAGTGGCTAAACGGAAAGCTAAGTTGCTACTAAGTGCGGGAAAAGGAAAAAGATGACTTATGATTTTCTGGCGTAGCTGCTTGGTGAGTTTCTTCAAGCTTGCGATCGTCGTCTTGGGTCTCGTGTTCACAGGGGCACCCAACAAATCTGTTCCTCACATTATCTGTTCCCCAGAGGAATCTTGCTGGCTGGCAAAAATACAGGTGTTTCGATTAGCTGGCTGGGAAATTTTGTTATTGATAGAGGTTTTTCCTGGGAATTACTGACTTTTTCTTGCATTTCAACCCGAGCTGGCTGTAGAAACTCTGAAGACTGAGGACGACTAAAAAAAAAAAAAAAAAAAAAAAAAAAGAACCCGTTCCCTCTCCCAGAGAGTAGTCACTACCATACGACGGCTGGTCAGAGTGATTGCGCTTGCGGAAAAAAGCTGTTTTGTCCCGGTTTTGTCGCTTTTGTTCAGTCGTTTTGGATCGAGGGATTTGAAAGCGCGCGGAATTCCGGGCTGGGAAATAAATTTGATCAGCGGGCTGGGAAAACAACCAATTTTATCTAACTGGCTGGGAAATTTCTTGTGTGTCTTGCTGGGAAAAAGGAACAGATAATGTTTTCCCAGCAACACTGAAAAACACCTTAAAATGCCTTAATAACATTTAGTTTCATTAATCATTAACTGGGGTATAATAATACAATTTACAACAAATTGGTCGTTGGGTGCCCCTGTGTTCAGATATCTCTGGATTTATAAAAAATAATAGAGCACAAGGTTATAGTGGTCGCAGCGGTTCGATTCGTTCTAACGAAGCGCTAACGCTCGAAACGTCAGCTTTTAGAATCTCTGTACGGTGGTCAATTTACATTACACTGGACGAAAAAACGGATTTTCACATATAGCAAATATGGAGCAAATGTATGGCAAATGCTACGTTTGTGCACGTTTGCTCAACTTTGCTGAAAAGCAAAAACCACATTTGCCACAGTTTTTCTACCTAAGGCAATGCTCGTAAATGCCACATTTGTCTTAAATTTGCTGTTGTGAGTAAAAATAGGGATAACATGGTATTTTTCTTGATATTTGGAGGGGAAGTAATCATGATGTTAAAACTAACATTTTGCAAGTACTTTTCCTGAAGCTGCAAATTTGATCGAACTGTCATCATTGCACCTTTTTACAAGGTGAGTAAAAGCGAGCAAATATTAGTTTTTGTACCTGTTTTCTCGGAATAGCAAATGTGTTCAAACAAGAACTTTTGCAGAGACTTGCTCAGAATAGCAAATGTGTCCAAATCTGTAGTTTTGCAGGGATTAGCTCAGGACAGCAAACGTGTTCATGAATGTATTTTTTAGAGATTTGCTCAGGATATCAAATGTGACCAAAATACAATTTTTTTGACATAATTGCTCTGCGTGCCAAATGCAGTCATCAAATAGCCAGCTTTTCATGCTTGTTTACGATAGGAAATTTAACTATTTGCTCAGGTAGCAGTATGATAAAAATAGAATTATGTTTTTGCTCACTGTAGCAAATTTGATAACAATATCATGTTTGCTTGTAATAGCAAAATGACTGAAATGTGATTTTACATTTTTTTTAATTAGGCCAGAGGTGAATGCTTTTTCATCCTTTTTTTCTCAAAATAGCGAATGTAATCAAAGAATCTGTGACATTTTCCTTGAGATGGAAGATGACATACCCTTCAAACTGTGTGGATTAAATACTGCAACAACCATTTCAATAATAAGATAATGCAGGTTTAATTATCTATAAAGCATATGCAATTAAATGTCACATTCTCAATTTTGTCTATTATAATAACACAAGTGCACATTGAGATGGCAATTAAATAGCTCTGAAACTTGGATGGGTGTATTTGCAGTATATTCATGTGTCTCCATGCAGTGAAATACCCAAAATAATCCATTCTCATAATGCACCCCACATACAAATGTTACATACAAAAGAATATATTTAAATCCTAAATTAATTTTAATCATTTACATTGTTTAGTTTTGAGAAACGATAATACAAGGTATGTAACAGGCCTCTGTCAATTATTACATCTCTTTAAATTGTTGAAACTATTTTGCCTTTTTCTTTGGAAATGAAACCAGCAGAAGTGGTTTCAGGTTGCCTCAAATACCATGGCTTTTGTTTTTGCCAATACAACAACTTAATTCCTTTAGATGAATGCACATTTTGAATCCCAAAAGCATAACAAAATATCCCTTACAGCAGTAAACTTGGCAATCTTAAAGTCACCATGGAAGGCTGAGTTCTGGTACTAAACTTTTGATTGGGCATTAATAAAAAACTTCAGCTGACCTTACTGACAACATAGACAAATTTGATTGTCTTCTATTTGAAAGGTTCCTTATTCGCGAGCACAAACCGTGTCTAAATTTTCAAAGTGACTCAATAAAAGCAAAACTCTTCACCTAGCCTCTAGGGACTTTGAACTTGAACATTAATATTCTTGTTATCTGTTAAATATTATATTTTGATCTGATAATTGTGTCATGAGGACACCGAAACGTTGTTTTAAATATGATTCTACCCGTAATTTTCATCATTAAATCGATAACAATAGAACAACAGAAACCAACATTTGATTTAATTTGCGATTTATTGTTGATTTCGTTTTACAGTGTCCCCAATTAGTGCTCCTGCTCTAGAACGACTAGACCCTTAAATAAAGTTTCTTTCCTGTTTTTCTTTTCCGAAACGAAGAAAAAACCGAGGCGAAGTCTTGAAGTCTAAAAACCGAGACGAAGTCGAAGTCAAGAGTAATTACATAGGTGATTGTTTGAAAAATATGCATTTTCTTGAAAACAATTAATTTCTTTGTCTGTCATCTTGACTAAACGGCTTGCGGTCATTTTGAAAACATATCGCGTGATGATCACCTCAAGTACAACCAGTCAGCTCAGATAATTCTTCAAAACTCCCTTATGTAATTATTCTAAATCCATGTTATTCCTTGGAGTTCGTCGGTCCGAATTGGGAAAAACTGTGCCCGCTGAATCGATTGCGAGTACTCTCGAGTATTCATTTCCAGTTGCCTCTCGCTACCCTTATAGCAGTAAAAGTGTTGTTGACAATATATATAACTACACTGAAAACCATAGTTAATAGAGGGGAATGGTAATGAAACGCGACAAATTTCTTTGTTGTAGGTTTTTGTTCTCTTTTTGGCCTTGACCGTGCTCAAAACACAACAGTTGTTTACTCCGTACTAAGGAACGCGTTGATTACGTAATTCATGCGGCATAGTGATGCGCCCAAAACAAAAGATTGTGCACAGTCGTGGACTTTCCAACGTAAATCTTGGCATCTTTGTTTGCTCCTTTGATGTTTGCCGAGCTTCCAAACCAGTCCCCGCCATTAACTATGTGAAAACAGAAAAATATCGAAACAAAGATGTTCACCACGCAAGCCAATCAAATTCAAGGATTTGGGTTCCCGACTGCTGATGGAATAACACCTCAAAAATGAAAACTTAAACAATTTTCAATTTCGAAAAACCATAAATGGTAGCGTCTTCGTTCTATCACGACACCAACGCCGAATAGCAGAAACCCAAGTCATTTCTACTGAAAAAAAAAGCATATCGAGTGACAGAACCGAGGCGGGGCTCTTTCAGAAGATCTCAGAACTTTATACATGTTAAAAGCACGCCGAGATGTTTATCCAGAGCATAATTGAATTCTTAGGCCACATCATATTCAACTTTACTCGAAGTGTCGCTGAGAAGTATGACTTCGTCGAAAACTCGAATATTTTAGACATGATTGGCTACAATGCCTTGGAAGACACCGGCAAAGAATGGTATTCTCAACGCTCAGATGATGAATACATTTTCCAAGAGTACAGCAATGCCGAAGCTACTTCTATGGATTATCTAACGACCCGGCAGTTTGTTCGTGCCGAACTTACAGACGCCTCTTCGATGGAAGATAGCGCTGAAGAAATAGAGGGACAATGTAAAACAAATGAGATGGCATGGAAACGCCTTAGACCATCGATCACCACTTCAATAAGGAATTCACTGTATTTTGGCTTTTTAATTTCCGTTGCAAGCGCATCTGTAGTTGGTGTGGCATCATTTACTGTTTATTACTTCAGCTTTCAAACACAACTCAGCTGTGAAATGCATCCTCGTGAAACAATACCAATTAAACTGCAATGGGTCATTACAGTTTCAGAGATTTTCTCTGTTGTTTTTCTGTACTTTTTGTTTTTCCTCGGCATGGTCTTTTACTTTCGCCCGTTTCAGCTCTTAGGCGTCAAACGAAGACTCGTCCTTCTCAGCGTAATGTTTTTTCTTTTGGATTCTGTTTATCGCATTGCCATGCAAGTTTGTGGTGTTTCTCATTCAAAGCTCACGGTCTTAGAGCGCATTCCTGTTGAAGTCATATTTTGTGTTTGTACCTGCAGTCAGATTTACATAATTAAGAGGCATTTTTGCACCGGATCTCTGATTAATCAAGTCAAGTTTGTGCTTCTTTTTATTTCTCCATATGCCCTAACACATTCGATCGCAGTTCTAATTGCTAATTCTATCTATCCTGCCTTCAACAAGCAAGATGCATCCGGCAAGCTTTTATTTGCTGTGTTTACACCTCTCATATTCTTTGTTCTAAAAGGCGTCTGCCGTATCTGCACTCAGCGGCTTTTTTGCCAAATTAGTCATCCGGGAACTTCATTTGTGCTATTGTCCACTTTGTATTGTGGGTCAGCAATAATGCTGAGACTTCTACAAGCCGATCTGCAGAGTCTGGAGTCCATTGCCCTGATCGGAGCGATTCATGGATTAGCAGAAGTCATTGATCGCACTATGATGGCTGTGATTGACCATATTTGTCACCAAGCCTTTGCAGACAGACGAATTTCATGGGGAGGATTTCGCACCCCTCGCCGCGAGAGACTCGCCACCGACATCTCCATCATGAGCATGCTGTACGAATCAAGTGCCGTCATCACAGTGAATACATTTTTGCATTTGTATCAGTATTTTTACACCTACGACAACTCTCCTCTGAAACTGCTGCAGTCATTTGCTGTAACTACTTCGGTTCCACTTGGAATTGAATGGATTTTTACAAGCGTTTCAATCTTTATCGAGACTCGCTACAAAAATTTGCCAGTAATAGCAGTCTGGCGAAACAGGTGGAAAAGACATTTGGCGGTGGCCTTTATTAACGCTGTGATGGTTTCCATTTGGACCAGTTCGAGCCTGTTAATTGCTGTAGAAGGACGTTTTAAAGACAGTTTCAAAGATCACTGTGACATGCCATTCAACTTGTGAGACTTTTTAGACGGTGTGGATAGGGGTATGCCCTATACCCCATTTGGTCAAATTATCTTGGTACCGTTGACCGCGAGTCAAAAAAAATAAAAGGCTAATTTTGAAGTGAACGTTCAAAAAAATCAACTAAAGAAAATGGAAATAAGGGCCGGCAGTTGCTGAACATGAGATGTCCATGAACTGCTAGTTAATCCGGCACAAGGATGACTTTGTAATAATTATCGCACGCTTTTCAATCTTAAAGGAATGGTTTAAGGGTTATTAGTACATCAACCAGGGCCCCAAATTTGGCCGATTGGTACCACTCGGAAAGGAAAAAGGCTAATGCCTATGGTTATTTAGGTCAATATTCCAAGTTTACATTTCGGGTGATAGCATTGCCAATTGTGTCACCTTTTCAGGGGGAAATGGACAACTTATCTTACCTCTCCCCCTTTGGGCTATTATCTGACGTGAGAATAATTTGAGAGGGCAAGATGAACCACATCGCGTGCTGTGTTGGCTACCCGAGCGGGCAAGATGGAGCTATACTGCCCGCTCGGGATTTCTCGCTTGGTCCCGCAAGATCAACGATCATTTTTTTGGTGTTTTATCACATATAGTAAATCCTTTATTTTTTTGCGTGTTTTATAGCCCTCGACTTCGTCTCGGTCCATAATTACGGAAAAAAAGAACGAGTCCAATATCGACCCATCTTGACCTCACGCTTGGTCAATAACCCATATGTATCATTCCAACATGAATTATTCAATAAGAATAAAACGCAAACAGCCAACCTTTTCATTTAAGGTTGACTTTAGATCACGGATAAACACAGACTCTTTAATTTTACAATGCATGTCTGATCGACCAGTTGCTAAAATTTCAAAATGATCCACTTAATTTTTTGGTTGGTTGAGAAAACATGATGAGCAATTGCTGGTCATGTTTTCTCAACCTTTTCTTATTGAAACTTAAAGGGCCCAAGTCAAAGGATTTTTATGAATTATCCACTTTACTAGAAGATTGTCATCATACCAGTGATATCGATTAAGTTTGTTGAGACTTATCTTCCGTTATTCATCTTTTGGTTTTGGCTATTTATTTATTTTATTTTGGCTTTTAATCAATTAACTAATTAGTTTAGTAATTTACTATTTAAAACTTCCTTGCACATTTCAGATGAAACATTACCGGCCTAGATTAGCATTTGCTCTTTGAGGGATAGTGTAGCCTTTAATTACCATTGTAATAGTAAAATGAGAAGTTAATAAACTTAAAACTTGAACTTGAACTTGAAACTCAACTTATTGGCATCGAGACTGACACGTATCAAGCTCACCCAATGCACAGGATACCCAAGATTAGAAATTACGTTCTCCTAATGTGGGACACAATTACTTATATTACAATCATGCCGCAACTGAAGCATACACTTAGTCTATAAGTACAAATTGTGATCCATACCTTATGACAGGATGTGATCACATGACTAGTCACGTGATCAAAAACGGTCGTTTCATTCTATTGCTCTCTTAATCGATGTCACACCATGTGTTTTTTTACCTTTTTCCCGCCAGTTACTTTCTTTTGTTCGAGAGCCCATTGTGCCAACGAAATTCTCTTTCTCGGCAATCCTTGATAACTAGTACCCAGTCCCTAACGTTTCATTTAAAAGAAGTCACCTTACACTGGCGTCTGATGGAACAAATTTTGCTATTTAGCTGGATTGTACTCATCACATGCATTCCTACGAAGTTGAATTGCTCTTAACAAATAGAGAACAGAACGGACTTTCATACTGAAATGTAGTCTCGCCGTTTATATGTACTCACCCTTTGAATTAGTCCATGATAAGATTTTTTGCCACATACTTAAGTGCAGTGTTTTGCTCGTAAAAATCAATTCATTTACTTTATGCAATAGTTTTTTCACTCTCTCTTCAGAGGTAATCAAATGCACAAGTGCTATCCAACTTTGTATTTCTTACTATTTCATCGCATAAGCAAGCTTTTAATCGCTGGAAACTAGAGTTAAATTCGAAAAGTAGAAGGCGAACAATCAACATGGATATCAATGGTCATAATCATTGACTACATCATCATCTTCACTATCTTCGGCATCAATGATCTTTTAATCTGGCTTCCTTTACAAATTGGTTATCTACACAGGTCTGTACAAGTGTGAGGCCATTCGCCATGCAAACACAGTCATGAAGTCGACAAAACCTAACACATCTGCATGCAAGTAATTCCACTGAGTACAGCCTCTGGAGCAGGCTTTGGATCCATCCAGTCCTAGTCAAACCTTGTTCGCCTTCGCTAAGTTTCCCATCGATCGGCCATCCGAGTCCAACGGGGTCAAGGATTGAAGGGCTACGCTGCAGACCGTGCCTCGAAATGAATGCTTGATAGCTGGCCCTCGTAGTGTGCTTACGAATGCAGCCTTCGCCAGAGAGATGGCAAATTGTGTTATTCACTCTCTCTCGAATCTCTCTGTTCTTTGTGCAGAAAACACTATACATGTCTTAAATCATTCACGTCACTTGCATTCTCTCCAGAGGAGTAAAGAAAGCAGGTCACCCGGCCTCTCCATATGCCGGATAAGGTCGTTAGACAGGTTCCACGACTTGTCCAGCTCACTGAATGCTTGTTATGCGTGACGGTGTGCCTTTATAATCTTCAGGGCAGCTAACTTGCCTTTTCCAGCAAAGGCACTGACTTTGTTATACCCTGTGAAGGAATGAAGGCCAACGAGAGCGTGACAAACATTTTCCCGAACAGTAGCAAACCAAGTTACTAATGTCAATCAACTTGGAGTAGATTTAAGATCTTCCTGATGTCATCTGACTGACGTAATATCTCCATGATTTATTTTGGATAGCTGGATCGGAGGAGCATTACCGTAGGGAGATATCTAACAACATCTTGCATACCTGGTTTGTGGCCACGAGACTCAGTGATGGTGAAGCCTGTCCAGCTTGGGACCCGCTGACTCTCTACTTTAACTAGTCTTGCGATAAGCAAGAGTAGTACCTTTAAAGGTAAAGGTCCATATTTTACGAGGATAACACGTAACAGGGAACTAGAGTTGCTGATAAACTTGTGGCCCTTGGTGCACACCTTTCCCCCCCCCTCCTTCCTCTCTTCCTCCGACAATGCTCCTTTTTACAGGCATTCAAAGCTACGCCTACACGGATCAGAGGAAAGTCGAAACAAACGCCGATCGAATGAGACGGAGATCGAACTGCCGACGTCCATCTCGCAAGTCCGCGCCCAAACCGACTAAGCTACGCCTGTGTAGCCATCTGGCTAGCAATCTCTTCCTGACCACCAGAATCACTCGTAGCTTCCTTGAGAGGTTCTGGTCCTATTCTGTCTCCTGAGATATATGCAGCGAGTGGCTGGAACTCCAGCCTACCTTATTGTCCTCTGCTTCTGTTTCCTGACAGATGGAGGTTGTACGTTGGAGAGGTTGGGTCCGTATACCCTTGTCTGGACAACAATCCCATTTTCACGGCGAGTACGTAGTTCCTTCTCCGGTGAGTGTCTCTTTTAACCTGTCAATGTTATCCTATGCCATGTTTGGTAAACACGTTTTGTTGAATACTTCGACGCTGGCAGAAACTACTCTTTGCTTTTAACTTTGATTCCAACCTCTGCAGGTGCAAAGCTGTGTCGTTTTCCTCGCGCCGAGAGTAGGATACACAATGTCTGAGTCTGTTTAGCGTTTGGATTAAAGTTAGCGTTTTAGCCCCATACGACAACTAACGATGTTTAGGCAGTTTCAGTGCTCTGGCCACAGGTTGTGGGATAAATATAGATTACTTCATGGTTGGTGAGTGCGTACGATTTTTATTCACGAGTAGTGAACGATCGCGTAAACGAATGAGTGAGCGAAGCGAACGAGTCAGTTTAACGACCCTTCACAACGAGTGAGTAATAAAAATCGTACAAACGAGCCAATCATGCATGAAGTAATTTGTTTATTATATAAGTACAGAGATCATAAAGTTAACGAGGTAAATGTTAATCGAGAGGCTATCAAACCACCGATCGTGAACAAAAGTCCCAAACAAATAGCAAAATATCTTTGAAATAAAAGAAATCTTTACCTTCCGGGTTCGGGTCCTGGCCGGGGACATTGTGTTGTGTGA
>NC_090886.1:48588136-48603136 GCF_036669925.1 Montipora capricornis
GGTGCCAAAGGGGAGCCCATGGCGACGCCATCTATCTGATCGTAATATTTCCCTCGGAATAAAAAATGTGTCTGGGCAGTAGCAACAAGGAACAACTCTTTGAGGCTGTCCTTGCTTAACTTGATGTTCGGGTTCCCTGACAAAATATAATCCACTGCTAGCTCAATAGATTCTAGCAGAGGAATGTTAGTAAATAAACTTTCCACATCGAATGAAACCATGAACTTGTTTGAAGTGCGCAGGTTAGTAATTTCGTTGACAAACGAGAAAGTATCACGGGCACAAAAATCACTAGGTATGTGGGAGTCTAGGAGTGTGCAGAGGAATTTAGCCAAGTTGTAGTTGTAGGTTCCAATTGACGAGACGATCGGGCGAAAAGGAGGAGTAGATGATGGCTCACGTACTTTGTGCATCTTCGGTAATCCATAAATTCGAGCAGGTTGAGAACCAGTTGGGTATATGTCTTTGTACATTGTGTCGTCGATCTCACCATTCTTCTTAAGCTTACGCAGAAGTCGTTGTAGTTTTCCTTCCCTCGACAGCGTTGGGTCACAATTGAGGTTGTTAAATTTTGAGCTGTCCGTAATGAGGTTCAAAATGCTTTCGTCGTATGTTGCCCTGTCTAGAACAACAACGCCATTTCCCTTATCAGGCTTAAGGATGACAATGTTTTGGTTCCTACGTAAGCTTTTCAAGATTTTCCATTCCTTCCGGTCGTTTTGGGACGGTCGATGCGACGCAATGTAACTGTGTGCAAGTTGTGACAAAGTGGCTTTGATTACGCCCGTCCGTCCTTTATCGATGATGTTTCTAAGGACTGCTTGATGGATTAGTTCAAAGCACGTGTATACATCAGACTTGTTGATGTAAGGCGGGCAGATCGAGTGTGTGAGGCCGTTCTTTAATACATCCAGTTGTTCAGAAGTGAGTTTGACCGAAGAAATGTTAGTGACTGTTTCTTCCGCCTTGAAAGGAAGTGTTGTAAATCGTGTGAGGGCCTTAATCTTCTTTGCATGAGTCTCGATTACTTTTGAAGTAGTTTTCTTAATGTTGGAATGTAGAGCATTTAGTAGGAGGTAAAAATCCACGCTATTTAGTATGTTGCGTAACTTGTTTGAAGTCCTATCCCTTTCCGCTTCAAGCTTCTTTAGCTCTTTCGATCTTCTTTCAATAGCACTACGGAGGAGACGTTTTCTAATTGCAGAGACATCCTTGGGTGATGTGTTAGGGAGCGAGATGTGTTAGGGAGCGAGACCAAGCTTGTTCGGTCAAGATTGCTGGAAATTGTCCTCGTTCTTTTTTTTTTGCGTGTTTTATGGACCTCGACTTCGTCTCGGTCCATAAACAAGCAAAAAAGAACGAGGCCAATAAACAGCCATCTTGACCTCGAGGTTGGTCAATAACCCAAATATATCATTCCCAACACGATTTATTCAATAAGAATAAAACGCAAACAGCCAAATTTTTCATTTAAAGTTGGCTTAAGATCACGGATAAACACAGACTCTTTAATTTTACAATGCATGTCTGATCGACCAGTTGCGAAAATTTCAAAATGATCTACTTAATTTTTTGGTTGGTTGAGAAAACATGATGAGCAATTGCTGATTCATGACAATTACTGATCATGTTTTCTCAACCAACCATAGAATTAAAGGGGGTCATTTTGAAATTGTTTGTTTATCCATGATCTAAAGACCTTGAATGAAAACAAAAATTTGGTTTTGTCAACGGAGTTGATAATGTAAATTGACCACCGTACAGAGATTCTGAAACCTGACGTTTCGAGCGTTAGCCCTTCGTCAGAGTAAATCCAATGTTTTTTTTTAACCTAGTTTTGGCGAAAATGAGAGTGGCTAAACGGAAAGCTAAGTTGCTGCTAAGTGCGGGAAAAGGAAAAGATGACTTATGATTTTCTGGCGTAGCTCCTTGGTGAGTTTCTTCAATCTTGAGATCGTCGTCTTGGGTCTCGTGTTCAGATATCTTTGGATTTATAAAAAATACTGGAGCCCAAAGTTAGTGGTCGCAGCGGTTGGATTCCCTCTCACGAAGCGCTAACGCTCGAAACGTCAGCTTTTAGAATCTCTGTACGGTGGTCAATTTACATTGCACTGGAGGAAAAAACGGATTTTCACATATGGAGCACATGTATGGCAAATGCTACGTTTGTGCACGTTTGCTCAACTTTGCTAAAACGCAAAGACTACATTTGCCTCAGTTTTTCTACCTAAGGCAATGCTCGTAAATGCCACATTTGTCTTAAATTTGCTGTTGTGAGTAAACGTAGGGATAACATGGTATCTTTCTTGATATTTGGAGGGGTAGTAAACACTATGTTAGAACTAACATTTTGCAAGTACTTTTCCTGAAGCTGTAAATTTGATCGAACTGTCATCATTGCACCTTTTTACAAGGTGAGTAAAAGCGAGCAAATATTAGTTTTTGTACCTGTTTTCTCGGAATAGCAAATGTGTTCAAACAAGAATTTTTGCAGAGATTTGCTCAGAATAGCAAATGTGTCCAAATCTGTAGTCTTGCAGGGATTTGCTCAGGACAGCAAACGTGTTCAAGAGTGCATTTTTTAGAGATTTGCTCAGGATATCAAATGTAACCAAAATACAATTTTTTCACATAATTGCTCTGCGTGCCAAATGCAGTCATCAAATAGCCAGGTTTTCATGCTTGTTTACGATAGGAAATTTGACTATTTGCTCAGGTAGCGGTATGATAAAAATAGGATTATGTTTTTGCTCACTGTAGCAAATTTAATAACAATATCATGTTTGCTTGTAATAGCAAAATGACTGAAATGTGATTTTACATTTTTTTTTTACTTAAGCCAGAGGTGAATGCTTTTCTCAAATCAGCAAATGTAATCAAAGAATCTGTGGCATCTTCCTTGAGATGGAAGATGACATACCCTTCAAACTGTGTGGATTAAATACTGCAACAACCATTTCAATAATAAGATAATGCAGGTTTAATTATCTATAAAGCATATACAATTAAATGTCACATTCTCAATTTTGTCTATTATAATAACACAAGTGCACATTGAAATGGCAATTAAATAGCTCTGAAACTTGGATGGGTGTGTTTGCAGTATATTCATGTGTCTCCATGCAGTGAAACTCAAAGATGAATTATTCCTCAGAAACTAATACCCAAAATAATCCATTCTCATAATGCACCCCACATACAAATGTTACATACAAAAGAAATATATTTAAATCCTAAATTAATTTTAATCATTTACCTTGTCTAGTTTTGAGAAACGATAATACAAGGTATGTAACAGGCCTCTGTCAATTATTACATCTCTTTAAATTGTTGAAACTATTTTGCCTTTTTCTTTGGAAATGAAACCAGCAGAAGTGGTTTCAGGTTGCCCCAAATACCATGACTTTTGTTTTTGCCAATACAACAATTTAATTCCTTTAGATGAATGCACATTTTGAATCCCAAAAGCATAACAAAATATTCGTTACAGCAGTAAACTTGGCAATCTTAAGTCACCATGGAAGGCTGAGTTCTGGTACTAAACTTTTGATTGGGCATTAATAAAAAACTTCAGCTGACTTTACTGACAACATAGACAAATTTGATTGTCTTCTATTCGAAAGGTTCCTTATTCGCGAGCACAAACCGTGTCTAAATTTTCAAAGTGACTCAATAAAAGCAAAACTCTTCACCTATCCTCTAGGGACTTTGGATTATTCTTGTTATCTGTTAAATATTATATTTTGATCTGATAATTGTGTCATGAGGACAGCGAAAAGTTGTTTTAAATATGATTCTACCCGTAATTTTCATCATCAAATCGATAACAATAGAACAACAGAAACCAACATTTGATTTGATTTGCGATTTATTGTTGATTTCGTTTTACAGTGTCCCCAGTTAGTGCTCCAGCTCTAGAACGACTAGACACTTAAATAAAGTTTCTTTCCTTTTTTTCTTTTCCGAAACGAAGAAAAAACCGATGCGAAGTCTCGAAGTCTAAAAACCGAGACGAAGTCGAAGTCAAGAGTAATTACATAGGTGATTGTTTGAAAAATATGCATTTTCTTGAAAACAATTAATTTCTTTGTCTGTCATCTCGACTAAACGACTTGCGGTCATTTTGAAAACATATTGCGTGATGATCACCTAAAGTGCAACCAGTCAGCTCAGAGAATTTTTCAAAAGTCACTTATGTAATTATTGTAAATCCATGTTATTGCCTGGAGTTCGTCGGTCCGTATTGGGAAAAACTGTGCCCGCTGAATCGATTGCGAGTACTCTCGAGTATTCATTTCCACTGAGTTGCCTCTCGCTACCCTTATAGCAGTAAAAGTGTTGTTGACAATATAAATATATAACTACACTGAAAACCATAGTTAATAAAGGGGAATGGTTATGAAACGCGACGAGTTTTTTTGTTGTAGGTTTTTGTTCCCTTTTTTGGCCTTGACCGTGCACAAAACACAATAGTTGTTTACTTCGTACTAAGGAACGTGTTGAATACGTAATTCATGCATAGTGTATGAGCCCAAAACAAAAGATTTTGCTCAGTCGTGGACTTTCCAACCTAAAATGAATGAAGGGGCTAGTTTCTAAAGAAACTGTGGTGCTGCGTCGGTGGGGAAGTAGTATACAAAAATTTGGTTTTATCAACGGAGTTGGTAATGTAAATTGGCCACCGTACAGAGATTTTAAAAGCTGACGTTTCGAGCGTTAGCCCATCGTCAGAGCGAATCCAATCTGACGAAGGGCTAACGCTCGGAACGTCAGCTTTTGGAATCTCTGTACGGTGGCCAATTTACATTGGTAATGTAATTACCATAATGTAATTTACATTGGTAATGTAAATATAACCAAATTTTTGTTTCCAACCTAAATCTTGGCATCTTTGTTTGCTCCTTTGATGTTTGCCGAGCTTCCAAACCAGTCCCCGCCATGAACTATGTGAAAACAGAAAAATATCGAAACAAAGATGTTCACCACGCAAGCCAATCAAATTCAAGGATTTGGGTTCCGGACTGCTGATGGAATAACACCTCATAAATTAATTATAAATTATTTTAATATTCAAAAAACCATAAATGGTAGCGTCTTCGTTCTATCACGAGACCAACGCCGAAGCTGAATAGCAGAAACCCAAGTCATTTCTACTGAAAAAAAAGCATATCGAGTGACGGAACCGAGGCGGGGCTCCTTCAGAAGATCTCAGAACTTTATACATGTTAAGAGCACGCCGAGATGTTTATCCAGAGCATGATTGAATTCTTAGGCCACATCATTTTCAACTTTACTCGAAGTGTCGCTGAGAAGGATGATGACTTCGTCGAAAACTCGAATATTTTAGACATGATTGGCTACAATTCCTTGGAAAAAACCGGCAAAGAATGGTATTCTCAATCCACGGATGATGAAGTCATTTTCCAAGAGTACAGCAATGCCAAAGCTACTTCTCTGGATCATTCAACGACCCGGCAGTCTGTTTGTGTCGAACCTATGGACGCCGCTTCGACAGACGATAGCCGTGAAGAAATGGAAGGACTAGGTGAAACCAATGAGATGGCATGGAAACGCCTTAGACCATCGATCACCACTTCAATAAGGAATTCACTGTATTTTGGCTTTTTAATTTCCGTTGCAAGCGCATCTGTAGTTGGTGCGGCATCATTTACTGTTTATTACTTCAGCTATCAAACACAACTCATCTGTGAAATGCATTCTAGAGAAAAGATACCCATTGAGTTGCAATGGGTGATCACACTCTCAGAGATTATCTCCGTTGGCTTCCTTTACTTTTGGTTTTTCCTCATCATTATCTTTTACTTTCGCCCCTTTCAGCTGTCAGGCGTCAAACGAACACTCGTCCTTCTCAGCGTACTGTTTTTCCTTTTGGATTCTGTTTATCGCAATGCCATGCAAGTTCAGCTCACGGTCTTAGAGCGCATTCCTCCTGAAGTCATATTTTGTCTTTCCACCTGCAGTCAGATTTACGTAATGAAGAGACATTTTTGCACAGGATCTCTGATTAAGCAAGTCAAGTTTGTGCTTCTTTTTATTACTCCATCTGCTCTAACACTATCTATCGCAGTTCTAGTTGCTTATTCTATATACCCTGCCTACAACAAGCAAGATGCATCCGGCAAGCTTTTAATTGCTGTGTTTTCACCTCTCATAGCCTTTATCCTAAAAGGAGTCTGCCGTATCTGCATTCAGCGGTTTTGGTGCCAAATTAGTCATCCGGGAACTTCATTTGTGCTGTTGTCGCCTATGTATTGTGGGTCAGCAATAATGCTGAGACTTCTACAAGCCGATCTGCAGAGTCTGGAGTCCATTGCCCTGATCGGAGCGATTCATGGGATTGCAGAAGTCATTGATCGCACTATGATGGCTGTGATTGACCATATTTGTCACCAGGCCTTTGCAGGCAAAAAAATTTTATGGGGAGGATTTCGCACCCCTCGCCGCGAGAGACTCGCCACCGACATCTCCATCATGAGCATGCTGTACGAATCAAGTGCCGTCATCACAGTGAACACATTTTTGCATTTGTATCAATATTTTTACACCTACTACAATTCTCCTTTGAAACTCCTGCAGTCATTTGCTGTAACTACTTCGGTTCCACTTGGAATTGAATGGATGTTTACAAGCGTTTCAATCTTTATCGAGACTCGTTACAAAAATTTGCCAGTAATGGCAGTTTGGCGAAACGGGTGGAAAAGACACTTGGCGGTGGCCTTTATTAACGCCGTGATGGTTTCCATTTGGACAACTTCGAGCCTGTTATTTGCTGTAAAAGGACGTTTTAAAGACAGCGTCAAAGATCACTGTGACATGCCATTTAACTTGTGAGAGTTTCTTAAAACGTGTGGATAGGGGTGCGCACCATCCCCCATTTGGTCAAAATATCTTAGTGCCGTTGATCCCGAGTCAAAAAAATAAAAGGGTAATTTTGAAGTGAACGTTAAAAATAATCATCTAAACTTGAAAATGGAAATAACGGCCGGCACTTGCTGAAAATGAAATGTCCATGAATTGCCAGTTGGTCCGGTTCAAGGAGAACTTGAAACGTGAAAATAATGTGAGAGAGCAAAATGAACCAAATTGCACTTTGTCATTGGCTACCCGAGTAATGCTTCTTTGTCTTTATTTGTTAGTACTAATATTTTGGGTCGTATCGTACCTCATTGAACGGGCTTCAGTATTGGCCAAAAGAAGGATACAACGAACAAAAGATAACAATGGATTTAGCGCAGAAAACAATAGGAAGTACGACACTATACAGCCAATGAAATATAGTGTTCAGCAAGAGGTACGACCCTACCCTACATTATACCTAGTCAGATGTTCATATCCTTAAAGAGTCGATTTCTCTTATTTGGCCATGTCCCATCGGTTTACCGGGTATTATCTAAACTCAGAATACAAGTCCCGCCGCGTAATAAACCAATCAGGTTTGTCCTAATGACCACAACACGGGTCCGAAACAAAGTAGCCGACCCATTGCTCGTGGTGCTAAATGCAAAGTGATCATGACGGGGCAGGCACAGAACTCAACGCCACCATGCTTTTTTTTTCTCGACAAAAATCCAGTGGTAGCCGTTCTAAAAGCAAATGGTAGGGACTAGGAGCTTACGCAAGGATGACGACCACAACTACGAGAACGTTATCGAAAAATATTATTTCCCGTTTTTGTCGTAAATTCGCGATTACGCCAAGTCACTCCGCATGGGATTTGTTAACTGTTTGTGCATCCCACGGATACGCCCTTATAGGCGTCTTGTCTATTTAGTTTTCTATCTGGTGTCATTTGTTTTCATTTATTCCTATTCTTTATTTATTTGATTGCCATTTTTACGATTTATGACTCCTTGTTCTTTCCCAATATTTTTGACAGGCTGTCTTAAGAAATAGAATAGGAGGCAATTTCTTAGAAATTAGAAAGAAAAGGCCCAACCGTGGAATTCGATATCTTAGCAAGAAAAGGTGAAGCTGATATCTGACACGTTAGACACCCTGGACACCAATTCGAAATATTTGTGCATAAATATATGTTATTTGCCGGCAAGGAGGTCCGTATTGGTAAAAATTGTGCCAGTATGCGGCCTCTGGCCTTATTCGAGACCTCTAGCACAGTTTTTACCAATACGGACCGACCTAACGTGTTTATTTTTTTTCTACGGGGCCTAAAATGATGATGTTAACGAAAAATAAGCGTGCAGCTTGTACAGCAAGCAGCGGTTGGTCAGTTCAGTTATGACTCGGCTTCAAATCAAAGCAACACACATTCACATTTTATTCACACATTCGCATTTACATTTTACGTTGTTTTCGATACTTTTACGCTATTACAAAAAGCTCGAAAAATTGCTTAAGGTTGAAATTTCGTAGCAGTCCGTACTCGGGGTCCGGCTGGTCAGGATGGGAAAATCCGGACCGCTGGAACGCGCATGATTGGCCAATCAGATTCAAGGACTTAAGATTCCGGACCTCTGAGAAGCTGGAGAAAAAGGTGAATACATCCGTATAGTGTAAAACTTTGATCGAGGTCGCAGTTTTTCACTATATGGACCGACCCTAAGCCGGTAAACACCTTTTTTATTTTTTTTCTAAGCCGCTACAACTTTTTGTAAACCGTAAGGGCAAAAACTCGCGAAAGAGATAGGAAGATCCTGACCGTGCTAAGAACCAATCAGATTTCAGGATTCGTTACCGTGCCCTCTTTGAAAAAAATAAATGGAGATACTTATGAGCTGATATAGTTTTATGTGGTATATGTAAAGTGGGTAAAATTCATTCGCAGGTTGAACCCTGTTGCACTCAGGTTAAACGCGTTTTAATTTAGGTCGAACGGGATTTAACAAGACTGCCTGCATTGCCTTCTTCTAAGTCAGTGCAACCGCCCGCTTTAGGGCGCGTTCGATCGACCCAATGCCGGAATAAGAATAAGTGGCGTGGTTATTAAAACGGTATGTTTGGCGCGTTTCGAAGCAGCAAGGATAATAAAAATATGTTTGGCGCGTTTGGAAGCAGCAAGGATAATAAAAATATGTTTAAAATAGCATTTTACCCGATGTTTGACAATTTTAACATGAATCTCCGTAAAAACGAAGGATTTCTAACTTATGTTCCATGTCGGTGAATCGAACGCACCCTCAGTCACGCAACTAGCCGAAAAGCCGAGGAAAGAATGGGGAGAGACCTTTTCGGCTCGCCTTGCGTGAATAAAAGCGGGTTAAAATTTTAACTTCCACAAGACCCAATTTAACCAAAATCTAGATACTACTAACGGGAAAGCGTGTACATACACTTTCAAAGAGAAACAACTTACCATTTTAGTTTACTTCCACGTTTTCTAAAGCTCGCTGAAGTAAGCTAGAACTATTTCGGCTGGCCAACACCAGCCTTCTTCAGGTGAATAAACCTGAAGAAGGCTGGTGTTGGCCAGCCGAAATATTGCAAGCAACAACGCCTATGTTCACGTTGTCTTGACCAACCTTTGCAGGGTATTTTCTATTTTAAAGTTTTTTATGGTGTGGTCACGATCTATTTTGATCCAACGTAGAGCAAGTTTTGATCGTACACGGTTTTTGCAGTGGTTTAATCCTTAAAAAGTTAAGCTAGAACAATCAGCAGATAGCAGGCACTGATTGCATTTTTTACAATGGGTTTTTCATACGAAATCTGAGAGTACATCGACGTTATTCCCTGGACTTAGTCGGTCCGTATTGGGGAAAACTGTGACCACGGTATCATGTACTCTCAATTATAGGGCATTCCGGAATTGCGCAGGAAACTTAGGCGAGTTTCAAATTTTATCTACGGAGTTGATAAGATAAATTAACCACCGTACAGAGATTCTAAAAGCTGACGTTTCGATCTTTAGCCCTTCGGGTTGTGTGTAGTTTTTATAGTGGAGTATGAGCTACGCTATTGTTGCTAACATGGCAACGTGAAAAATAGGAATACATTCAATGTATTCATATTTTTCACGTCAGTTGCCATGTTACCACCAATAGCGTAGCTCTCACTCCACTATAAAAACTACACACAACCCAAAATTCCTCGATTCGCTCTGACGAAGGGGTAACGCTCGAAAACTTCAGATCGGCAATTTTCTTTAAAATTGGATTTTTCGGTTAAAGTAATGATCAAAATGGGATATCTAATGTAAAAAAGAAATTATTAAAAAAAGGTTAAATATTGGCGGAGAAATGGCGGTTTTACGTTTTGGCCGGTGGTAAAAATTACCCGTTTGATTGACAGTCTTAGCGCTGTTTTCTCGAATCAATCTTTTCACTTGAAGCGGACACTTTAAAGAGCTAAAACTGAAAGGAAATCTGTCCGATTACCCCCAAATTTTGACAGTGGCTAGATTAACATATAAACAGCAAACACATGTCTGCGAAATTTTATTTCAAAATATTTTTTCTCTGAGAGCGATTTTTGAACGAACACTTCACATTTTTTAATACTATTTTGAAAACGTTCTGTAACTTTTCACTGTAACTGAGTATGGCAAAACGCAGACACATTTTTTTATCCCTTTGGGTCGGGAAACGGAGGAACGAAATAAAATAGCGAAATGCAAAATTTGCTTTGACTTGCAGCTTTGAATCCGACGTTCGCTTTTAGAGGTCGTGAAAAATTCGACAATTCATTTAATTTCAAAATTCTTGATATGATGTGATAGCCAACTCTATAAGCTTTAATTTGATATAGCGGTTTAGGTACCTACAGTTTATACCGGACGCGCTACATCGCTCAGACGCGAGACACCCCTGAAGGTATACGGTAACCTTAATTTAACTCGGTCGATAAAACCAAACTTTTGTCTCTAATTTTGAGGCTGCGTCCCCCAAAATCATATAAACACATAAAATTTTATCAGATTTGGGGCAACTGGAAAATCCTGTCACGCACCTACTCTAGTTGAGGCGAAAATCACTTTGTTTGCCTATCTTCATGAATATTACAGAAATCGTAATTCCGGAATGCCCTATATCATTTTTCAATTACCTCTCGCAACCCTTATACAAGTGAAAGTGTTATAAACAAAATAACTGAACTGAAAACAGAAAAAATCGAAAACGAAAATTAATAGTCTGAAATAAAATGGGAAGCAATTTCTTGAATTAGATAGGAAAGGATATGTTAGCAAAAAAATGAATTTTGAAGTTGGTAGCTGAAACATTACACATAGAAACATTAGTCAATAAATGGAAATACTTATGAGCATTTAGTTTTTATGTGGTATTTGTAAAATAGTTGAAAACTGAAACGTAGGTTGAAGCAAGGTAGAACTGTCAGTGGATAATAGGTACTGGGTGCATTTTCATTTTCAAATGCCAAAACGGCTGAAAATACTTAACAATTATTTGCCGAAGGCGAAGTGAATATCGGTGAATATTAAAAAGCCGAGACGAAGTAGAGGGCGAAGAACAACAGAAACCAACATTTGACCTGATTTGCGATTGATTGTTGATTTCGTTTTACAGTGTCCCCAATTAGTGTTCCAGCTCTAGAATGACTAGACACAAACAAAAGGCTAAACAATTGAAACAATGACTTAGACTTAAAAACAATAGAAGCTGCTTACAATACCAAACAACAGCAGGTTACGAGACACTACTAAATAAAGTTTCTTTCCTTTTTTTCTTTTCCGAAACGAAGAAAAAACCGGGACGAAGTCTCGAAGTCTCGAAGTCTAAAATCGAGACGAAGTCGAAGTCAAGTATAATTACATAGGTGATTATTTGAAAAATATGCCTTTTCATTAAAACAATTAATTTCTTTGTCTGTCATCTCGACTAAATGGCTTGGGGCCATTTTGAAAACAACCGCTTAGGTGATTATCTTCAAGTGCAACCAATCAGTTCAGAGGATTTTTCAAAGTTGCTGTTTGTGTCGTTTTCGAAATGAGTCTTGGTGCTCAACTATTGAAAGGGAAATGAGTTTGATTTGCATAAGAATACGCATCATTTCCATTTGAATGGTTGTGAACCAGGACTCGCTTTGAAACTGAGGCATGCAGCAACTCGGAAATGGGCTAATATGCTAAATCCATGTTATTCCCAGCACTTCGTCGGTTCGTATTGGGAAAAATTGTGCTTGCTGAATCGATTGTGAGTACTCTCGAGTACTCATTTCCAGTTAACTCTCGATATCCTTATAGGAGTTACAGCAGTAAAAGTGTTATTGACAATATATATAACTGCACTGAAAACCGAAAAAAAAAAAAAAAACGAAACAAAGTTGTTCATGACGTCAGGTAAACCGAGCAGCTGTCCTAAATATCGCACCTGGTCGGCTGAATCGCAATACAATCAAATGCAAGGATTTGGGTTCCGGACTGCTGCCTAAAATAACGCAACAATTTACTTTCGCACCTCATAAAACTTAACAATTTTCATATTCGAAAAACTATAATTGATAGGCTCTTCGTTTTATTTCACGAGACCAACGCGGAAGCTGAACAGCAGTAACCCAAGTCATTTCTCTTGAAAGAAAAGCATATCGAATGACGGAACCGAGGCGGGGCTCCTCTAGAAGATCTCAAAAGCTTGTAGCTGTTAATTAAGAGCACGCCGAGATGTTTACCCATACCATAACTGAATTCTTAGGCCACATCATCTTCAACTTTACTCGAAGTGTCGCTGAGAACTATGACTTCGTCGAAAACGCGAATGTTTCAGACTTGGTTGGCTACAATGCCTTGGAAGACACCGGCAAAGAATGGTATTCTCAACCCTCAGATGATGAAGTCATTTTCCAAGAGTACAGCAATAGCGACGCTACTGCTCTGGATTATCTAACAACCCGCCACTTTGTCCACGCCAAATTTACAAACGCTTCTTCGACAGAAGACAACACTAAAGAAATAGAAAGAGAATCTAAAGCAAATGACATGGCATGGAAACGCCTTAGACCATCGATCACCACTTCAATCAGGAATTCACTGAATTTTGGCTTTTTAATATCCGTTGTAAGTGCATCTGTGGTTGGTGTGGCATCATTTACTGTTTATTACTTCAGCTTTCAAACGCAACTCAACTGTGAAATGCATTCTAGAGAAAAGATACCCATTGAGTTGCAATGGGTGATCACACTCTCAGAGATTATCTCTGTTGGCTTTCTTTACTTTTGGTTTTTCCTCAGCATTATCTTTTACTTTTGCCCCTTTCAGCTGTCAGGCGTCAAACGAAGACTCTTCCTTCTCAGCGTACTGTTTTTCCTTTTGGATTCTGTTTATCGCATTGCCATGCAAGTTTGTGGTGTTTCTCATTCAAAGCTCACGGTCTTAGAGCGCATTCCTCCTGAAGTCATATTTTGTCTTTCCTCCTGCAGTCAGATTTACATAATGAAGAGACATTTTTGCACAGCATCTCTGATTAAGCAAGTCAAGTTTGTGCTTCTTTTTATTGCTCCATCTGCTCTAACACTATCTATCGCAATTCTAGTTGCTTATTCTATATACCCTGCCTACAACAAGCAAGATGCGTCCGGCAAGCTTTTAATTGCTGTGTTTTCACCTCTCATAGTCTTTATCCTAAAAGGAGTCTGCCGTATCTGCATACAGCGGCTTTGGTGCCAAATTAGTCATCCGGGAACTTCATTTGTGCTGTTGTCGCCTATGTATTGTGGGTCAGCAATAATGCTGAGACTTCTACAAGCCGATCTGCAGAGTCTGGAGTCCATTGCCCTGATCGGAACGATTCATGGGATTGCAGAAGTCATTGATCGCACTATGATGGCTGTGATTGACCATATTTGTCACCAGGCCTTTGCAGACAGAAGGATTTCATGGGGAGGATTTCGCACCCCTCGCCGCGAGAGACTCGCCACAGACATCTCCATCATGAGCATGCTGTACGAATCAAGTGCCGTCATCACAGTGAATACATTTTTGCATTTGTATCAATATTTTTACACCTACGACAACTCTTCTTTGAAACTCCTGCAGTCATTTGCTGTAACTACTTCGGTTCCACTTGGAATTGAATGGATTTTTACAAGCATTTCAATTTTTATCGAGACTCGCTACAAAAATTTGCCAGTAATAGCTGTCTGGCGAAACAGGTGGAAAAGACATTTGGCGGTGGCTTTTATTAACGCCGTGATGGTTTCCATTTGGACAACTTCGAGCCTGTTAATCGCTGTAGAAGGACGTTTTAAAGACAGTGTCAAAGATCACTGTGACATGCCATTCAACTTGTGAGGATTTTTAGTAGGTGTGGATAAGGGTACGCCCTATACCCCATTTGGCCAAAACGCCTTGGTATCGTTGACGTGGAGTCAAAAATGCTAATTTTGTAGTTAACGTTAAAAAAAATCAACTAAAGAAATGTAAAAAAGGGCCGGCACTTGCTGAGATGTCGGTGAATTGCTAGTTGGTCCAGCACACTTTGTTATAAACTTTGTCATAATTATCGCACGCTTTTCAATGTTAAAGGAACACACATGTCCAATATACATGAACTGAGTCGGGTCGTCAATTTCTGTTGACGGCCCGACTCACCGGATGTCGGATCGTGAAGTTTAAAAAGGAAGTAAGATTTACTGCCGGAAGTCGAACTGCCTGAGGCAGCTTCAACTATCTCGACGGATCGTGACGATCCGATCAGGTCGTGACGACCCGTCATTTGAAAAGTCGACCCGACTTTTGGAAGTGTCAGGTGGTGAGAGAAAGAAAAACTTCGATGAACAAAGGAGGCTGTGCTGCTCAAAAATGTTGTATGCTTCGTTCTCAAAGAGTAGCCACTAAAATATCGATATACGCGTAGAAAATTATAAACATCGACCAGAATAGCATTCACAAATGTTGCGAATATGTGTCCTTAATACCCTGACAACACGCCGTTCAGAAACAGAAATAATGACTGACTATAATAGCGCTCCGAAATGTTGAATGACTCGTTCTTAAAGCGTAGCTATGGAAGTGTCAGGTGGTGAGAGAACGAAGAACTTCGATGAACAACGGAGGCTTTGCTGCTCAAAAAT
>NC_090886.1:48608136-48625636 GCF_036669925.1 Montipora capricornis
TTTTGACTACTTTCGACAACGGTCTCGATCGGTGTCGTGTAGACAGAAGGCGTAACCGCATGGAATACGATGCACTTACAAATGAAAACGCTGCCTGAACTAGACATCCAGCGGTGCCTTGCTTTAGTCACGCAAACGAGCCGAAAAGCCGAGGGACGAATGGGGAGAGATTGGGGAGAGAGCTTTTCGGCACGCTTGAGTGACTAATTATAAAGAGGGCGGTTGCGACTGACTTGGAGAGGACTTCTAGTAGTCTAAGATAGGGCCTTCCTGAACAACTTTTGAACAAATTTTCGTATTTCGAGCAACTTTTCTAGTTTTCTACAAATTCTGAGACATCGGAGCAGCTTTTAGCTTCCACATTTCACAGTGTTTCAGTGGACAATTTGTGAAAAAAGAGCAGTTTCCCTCGGGGCAGATCATGAACAAAAGATCATGCAGCCGGGCTACTAGGTCAGCGGTTTTTAAAGGAAATAGAAAATGGCGGACGGAGATTTCGAATAGAAGCAGGGGCAAGACTAAGTACTCCAGCTAAAGCAGCGATTTCAAGGGGGCATGCCCCGGGGGCTTAACATTGATAAGTGCATTACTGTAGTGTCGGGTAAACTCAGAGGTGACGCATGCAACTGTGTCTTAAAAGAAAAGCTCCGTTACGAAGCACATTGCATCCAAGAAACATATTAAATCAAAGACAGTTATTGCAAAAGGCAAGTCAAAAGACCAGAGTAGTAGTATTTACTCATGCGCATTTTGAACAAATTTATTTACAGACACTGGCTACTACGCAAAATTGCACAAAAATGCTTAGAAATGGTACTTTTGTTGTACAGATTTGCATCAGACCAAATAAAAAAACGAGAAACAAAAAAGTTTTTTTTTTTTTGCAACTTTTGAGCGACTTTCGTTAAAAAGCAACTTTTGACTTTCTTTGGAAAAACTTTTGAGCAACTTTGGAAAGCCTAAGTCTAGGATTTAACCTGCATGAAACCCAATTTTACCCATACTACACGAAAGCGTGTATGTGCACTTTCAACTGAACTGAGAGACTCTAACTTAACCTTTTACTTTAATTCCACGTTTTCTGAAGCTCGCTAAAGCAAGTTAGAACAATCCGAAGCAGTAGTTCATCAAGGGGAGCCTCTATTTTCACTAATTCCTTGAGTCAACCATTTCCCGAGTAAATTTATTTAAACTTTAAACTTTATTACCAAAATAATCAATTTGTAGGTCGAAGGGGGCCCGATCTAAAAAACATAGTTTTGCAAGAATCTATATATACACTATTAAAAACGATGAGAATTATACAATACAATTGGTCAATCCACTTAGGAGATAATATTATTAAGAATGCCTGATCAAATATCAGTACCGAATTAAATGCCAGTATTGTCCCCTTGGCGCGCAGCAGATGGAATGAATACGTCAGCGAATCTCTTGGTTCGGCATTTAAAAATTGGGAATGTTGTTGGATTCCTGAGACGGTAGTGATGTGTTTTCCTTTCAGGTAGTAAACAGTTCAGCTTGTTGGCAGGTCCAAGAGCAGATTTTTATACTGCATGGCATAAACTCTCTCGGCAGTCAAACAGTGTAATCAGGTAGACTAACCAGGCTTTCCTCGTAGGAATAATTTGGAAAGATAGTTTTAAGCGCTCTTTGTTGAATTTGTTCTATTTGATCACGAAGACTGTTAGTGATAGTGAAGTGTCAGGCTTAGCATGCGTACTACTAACCAACAGTAAACTGAAACCAGGTCGTTTGATGACGTACCAGCACGTTTTAGGGTACGAAGAGCATAGAGTCTTTTGCTTGCCGTACTGTAAGTATAATCTACATGATGGGACCAAGTGAGATCAGATGAGATATACAATCCATGCAAGTAATTAAAAGTGTGTAACAGTGTCAATAACACCACCATCCGCGGTTAGATGTTCCACTGGAGACTCCCGCTTAAGGAAACTGATGCGTAGTTCTTTAATTTTTTGGGCATCGATTTTCATGTTGTTGGTAGTAGTGGTATTTTTAGGCCGGAAATTGCTTTCCCATAGCGCGCTTGCCGCTGAGACTGATATAGCTTTGTTTTGATTGGCTTTTAACAGAGGGCGTGCTAAATCTCCCAAGGGAGGCATCTTATAAATAAATCTATTCGGAAAGGCTCCTATTGATGAGCTCCTATCAGTAGATAATGGGCAATGAGTGCATTTTTGCACTTCGGATTTTCCATATAAAAATTGACACTGACATCCATGTTATTCACTGGACGTGGTCGGTCCGATTGGGAAAAACTGTGCCCGCGGTATCAAGTACTCTCAATTATATCATTTTTCGATTACATCTCGCTATCTTTATACAAGTGGAAGTGTTATAAACAAAATAACTGAATTGAAAACAGAAAAAAACCACACAAAAATGTTTACAACCCCAAGTACTGAAACGGAGGAGATTGAAGTTGATTAGCAGGATCCCAAGTCATTTCTACTCATAGAAAGACATCGGAGCGGTGTCCCCCCATAGCTGTTAAAGGCACGCCGAGATGTTAGCCCATACTATTGCTGAATTCTTTGCCCACATCGTGTTCAACTTTACTCGAATTGTCGCTGAGAACTATGACTTCATCAAAAGCGATAATCTTTCAGACCTGATCGGCTACAATGCCTTGGAAGACACCGGCAAAGAATGGTATTCTCAATCCACGGATGATGAAGTCATTTACCAAGAGTACAGCAATAGCGACGCTACTGCTCTCGATTATCTAACAACCCGCCACTTTGTCCACGCCAAATTTACAAACGCCTCTTCGACAGAAGATAACACTAAAGAAATAGAAGGAGAATCTAAAGCAAATGACATGGCATGGAAACGCCTTAGACCATCGATCACCACTTCAATAAGGAATTCACTCTATTTTGGTTTTTCAATATCCGTTGTAAGCGCATCTGTAGTTGGTGGCGCATCATGTACTGTTTATTACTTCAGCTTTCAAACAAAACTCAACTGTGAAATGCATTCTAGAGAAAAGATACCCATTGAGTTGCAATGGGTGATCACACTCTCAGAGATTATCTCTGTTGGCTTTCTTTACTTTTGGTTTTTCCTCAGCATTATCTTTTACTTTTGCCCGTATCAGCTGTCAGGCGTCAAACGAAGACTCTTCCTTCTCAGCGTACTGTTTTTCCTTTTGGATTCTGTTTATCGCATTGCCATGCAAGTTTGTGGTGTTTCTCATTCAAAGCTCACGGCCTTGCAGCGCATTCCTCCTAAAGTCATATTTTGTATTTGCAACTGCACTCAGGTTTACATAATTAAGAGACATTTTTGCACAGGATCTCTGATTAATCAAGTCAAGTTTGTGCTTCTTTTTATTGCTGCATATACAATCTACCGCAATTCTAGTTCCTTATTCTATATATCCTGCCTACAACAAGCAAGATGCATCCGGCAAGCTTTTATTTGCTGTGTTTTCACCTCTCATATTCTTTGTTCTAAAAGGAGTCTGCGGTATCTGCATTCAGCGGCTTTGGTGCCAAATTAGTCATCCGGGAACTTCATTTGTGCTGTTGTCGGCTATGTATTGTGAATCAGCAATAATGGTGAGACTTCTACAAGTCGAGCTGCAGAGTCTGGAATCCATTGCTCTGACCGGAGCAAATCATGGGATAGCATAAGTCATTGATCGCACTATGATGGTTGTGATTCACCATATTTGTCACCAGGCCTTTGCAGGCAGAAGAATTTCATGGGGAGGATTTCGCACCCCTCGCCGCGAGAGACTCGCCACCGACATCTCCATCATGAGCATGCTGTACGAATCAAGTGCCGTCATCACAGTGAATACATTTTTGCATTTGTATCAGCATTTTTACACCTACTACAACTCTCCTGCAGTCATTTGCTGTAACTACTTCGGTTCCACTTGGAATTGAATGGATTTTTACAAGCATTTCATTTTTTATCGAGACTCGCTACAAAAATTTGCCAGTAATGGCTGTCTGGCGAAACCGGTGGAAAATACATTTGGCGGTGGCGTTTATTAATGCCGTGATGGTTTCCATTTGGATAATGTCTATTCTGTTAATTGCTGTAGAAGGACGTTTAAAAGACAGTGTCAAAGATCACTATGACATGCCATTCAACTTGTGAGATGCAAACTAAAACGCAAGAATATTGAGTATTTTCTTCTACCAATATTTATTTATGGAAGTGCCAAACAGCATGATGACAAAAGAGAGGATGAGCAAACTTTGACAGAACTAAGTTCAGCTCATCGCCACTCATCGCCGTTCGCAAGCAAAAGACTTTAAATATTTAGCTCTTATTAACCGAGCTTAGTCAGTCTGTATGGGAGAATCTTGACCTCGGTCGTGTACTCACGACCTCGCTCATACCGTTTTAACTCCCTTGCTTTCCGTTCCCAGGGTCTCTCTTCTTGCTTTTCTCTCTCCAACACTCTCTCGCTCCAAGGAAGGAGAGAAGAGAGATCCTGGGAACAAGGCTGATCAGAAAATTGTTCAAACTGTCTGGAATCGATAAGATTTGCTCGTTGCATGGTTTTAGCAGTTTTGTGCCGCTCGTATCCATGTGAAATATGAGTATTATAAAAGAATTGTGAGTTTCTTTGTTTATCCGTGACGGAAAAAAGACAACCGTTAGCAGTTAAACCTACCCCCAGCTCCCCCCATTAAGACCCTCTCAGCAGTTTTCAAAAGCCCCAATTGCAATCCATTTCAATCTTCTTCAGTTTTGGCCATCCATGCGTCTAATTCCTTTTGTATTTGCTGTTTTATTCAAAACTTCCTTCAATTATGTTTTAAGTTGTTATTTTTACGTTTCGCTTGATTTTGTTGCCAGTTACCAGTTGCCAGTCCCTGAATTTGGCTAAATTGTGCGCAACAAAGCCCGTTTAATGTAAGCAGGGTAAAAGTCCGTCTTATCAACAAAACAAACATTGAGGTAGAGTAATAATTCCCTTGCTTCCTTCATATCATCGATGTTTGAGTTGATACTGCTCTAAACACGTCAGGGTATAACTTTGTGTCGTGTTAACAAAAACCTTTTCCTTTTGACAGATTCAGAATCGATTGCTAAGTTCTAGTGGTCGCTGAGATGATGTCACGTGATACGAAAAAGCGCAAATGTCATAAATTCTGAGATAGGTCCTCAAGGCCACTATATATACAAAGCCTTTTTGCTGTCGTGTTTGAAATATGTGCGTGTTAAATAATCAAACGTAACAGTGTAATCGTTTGTACCATGATGTAGTCGCTTGCGTTGTAGAGTCGCGATGTTTCGACTGCTTTCTGCTAGTCCCTCTGGTGACTACATAGTGAGACAAACGATTATACGTTTCATTCTTTTTCTACCACCGTGATGACCAATAACCACCTCTGGTACGATATGTACACCTTACTAACCGAGTTAGAGGGTCCTATAGTAAGCGGACAAAACGAAGAGACGAAAATGACACCGGGTACGGCTCCAGAAAATAAAAAGGGTAAGACCTTTAACGCAATCAAAAGAACCTAGCTTTTACAGTGCAACGCGCCTTACCGTGGCCACCCAACAAACTTTCACATTTGACATTTACTTGTAAATACGACACCTCAACAACCCATGCTACGGTGTTTAACTTACAACTGTGCGAACTTTGCAAGGAGGCGTGACTGTCAATCAAAAATTCACACATCCTGATTGGCGGACAATTTGTAAAAAAACTTTGTTAGGTGGCCACGGTAAGGCGCGTCGCACTGTAAATAGCCAGTCGTACTTCCATAGATGGACTACAGCCCACTAACTTGACCAATCACAGCGCGCGTACTATATCAGAGATACACTGAAAACTTAACTCTTAAAAAGTTTATTTTGTAATTAGAATGTTTCTTTGTCTTTATTTGTTAGCACTTATATTTTGGGTCGTATCGTACCTCATTGAACAGGCTTCAGGATTGGCCAAAAGAGCGATAGAACGAACAAAAGATAACAATGGATTTAGCGCAGAAAACAATAGGAAGTACGACACTATACAGCCAATGAAATATAGTGTTCAGCAAGAGGTACGACCCTACCCTACATTATACCTAGTCAGATGTTCATATCCTTAAAGAGTCGATTTCTCTTATTTGGCCATGTCCCATCGGTTTACCGGGTATTATCTAAATTCAGAATACAAGTCCTGCCGCGTAATAAACCAATCAGGTTTGTCCTAATGACCACAACACCTCTGATTGGTCCGAAACAAAGTAGCCGACCCATTGCTCGTGGTGCTAATAAATGCAAGGTGATCATGACGGGTCAGGCACAGAACTCAACGCCACCATGCTTTTTTTCTCGACAAAAATCCAGCAGAGAAGAACTCGATCAATTTATAAACTCCGTTAATTCCTTTCATCCGGCTCTTAAATATACCTGGAAAATTTCGCAAACTTCCGATTGGCTTTCCTAGATAGCAAAGTTTCTATCAGTGGCAACGGTTTATGTACCACTGTGCACTACAAACCTACGGTTTCGCACAGTTATTTGTTGTATTCATCGTTACATCCATAACATGTCAAGAACTCCATTCCTTATTCTCAATTTCTGAGACTTTGACGTGTATGTAGTGATGACTCCGATTTTTCCAGCAAATAGAGGAGATGTGCCAGTTCTTCGAAAAACGTGGCTATCCTGTCTCTGTGGTCAAAGCGGGCCATTATCGCACCAAACAATTTGATCGACAGTCAGCACTACAAAGGTCACAAAAAGATAAGAATGACAGAATTCCATTCACCCTCACTTTCCATCCTCAGTCAAAAGTATCATTTTTAATAACTTTAAATTGCTCCTTAGTGATCCCGAGACTGGTAGAATCTTTTCGCAACCTCCACTCATTTCATACAAACGCGACAAAAACGTAGACAACCTTTTAGTTAGAAGCGCACTCAAAACTAACGAGCAACCCGGCACTTGGACTTGCCACAAGTCGACCCCACGAGAATCCCAGGGTTTTGGCGAGCGAAGTGTGATTATTCGGACGCGAAGCGGATGACCGAGCGACGAAGTCACGAGAGGTTGTCCTTCGCCCCGCGCGCCATCTACATGAGATGCAGGACTTTTGAAAGTCTACCCGGCACTTTCAAATGCGCGCGCTCACGATTCAGAACTTACCTTTCACTCTTAATACTAGCAAAATATCGGGAAGATCACCGATCGTTTCACATGTACCTCCGCAAATGTCACTTATTGCATAACCTGTACGTTACACATAAATTATATGATTGGCGAGATAGGTAGGCGACCGATTCCGCGAACACTTTTGCGATGTTGAGAAGAATGACAAGGATGCATCTAAGCCAGTCGCTCGTCACTTTAATCTCCCTAACCACGCCAAACAACACATGGCTATCTGCGGTCTTTCCCTACATCAAGGTACGACGGAAAGCCACAAGAATCTGGAGAAAAAATTCATCTTCCACATCGGCACCCCTATTCCCCACGGTATTAACGAGCGCTTTTCATTTAACTAATGTATTCATAATGTTCACTTCAGTTTCCATGTTACCACCAATAGCGTAGCTCTCACTCCACTATATAAACTACACACAACCCAAAATTCCTCGATTCACTCTGACGAAGGGGTAACGCTCGAAAACTTCAGATCGGCAATTTTCTTCAAATTTGGATTTTTCGGTTAAAATAATGATCGAAATGGGATATCTAATGTAAAAAAAGAAATTATTAAAAAAGATTAAATATTGGCGGAGAAATGGCGGTTTTACGTTTTGGCCGGTGGTAAAAATTGCCCGTTTAATTGACAGTCTTAGCGCTGTTTTCTCGAATCAATCTTTTCACTTGAAGCGGACACTTTACAAAGCTAAGACTGAAAGGAAATTTGTCCGATTACCCCCAAATTTTGACAGTGGCTAGATTAACATACAAACAGCAAACACATCTCTGCGAATTTTTTGTTTTAAAATATTTTTTCTCTAAGAGCGATTTTTGTACGAACACTTCACATTTTTTAATACTATTTTGAAAACGTTCTGTAACTTTTCACTGTAACTGAGTATGGCAAAACGCAGACACATTTTTTTAGCCCTTTGGGTCGGGAAACGGAGGAACGAAATAAAATAGCGAAATGCAAAATTTGCTCTGACTTGTAGCTTTGAAGCGGACGTTCGCTTTTAGAGGTCGTGAAAAATTCGACAATTCATTTAATTTCAAAATTCTTGATATGATGTGATAGCCATCTCTATAAGCTTTAATTTGATATAGCGGTTTAGGTACCTAGAGTTTAAACCGGACGCGATACATCGCTCAGACGCGAGACACCCCTGAAGCCCTGAAGGTATACGGTAACCTTAATTTACGTTATCAACTCGGTCGATAAAACCAAACTTTTGTCTCTAATTTTGAGGCTGCGTCCCCCAAAATCATACAAACACATAAAATTTTATCAGATTTGGGGCAACTGGAAAATCCCGTCATGGACCTACTCTAGTTCAGGCGAAAATCATTTTGTTTGCCTATCTTTATGAATATTGCAGAAATCGTAATTCCGGAATGGCCTATATCATTTTTCAATTACCTCTCGCAACCCTTATACAAGTGAAAGTGTTATAAACAAAATAACTGCACTGAAAACAAAAAAAAATCGAAAACGAAAATTAATATTTTGAAATAAAATAGGAAGCAATTTCTTGAATTAGATAGGAAAGGATGTGTCAGCAAAAAAATGAATTTTGAAGTTGGTAGCTGAAACATTACACATCGAAACATTTGTCAATAAATGGAAATACTTATGAGCATTTAGTTTTTATGTGGTATTTGTAAAATAGTTAAAACTGAAACGCAGGTTGAAGCAAGCTAGAACTGTCAGTAGATAATAGGCACTGGGTGCATTTTCATTTTCATATGCCAAAACGGCTGAAAATACTTAACAATTATTTGCCGAAGGCGAAGTAAATATCGGTGAATATTAAAAAGCCGGGACAAAGCCAAGCCAAAAACAAAAGGCTACAATTGAAACAATGGCTTAGACTTAAAAACAATAGAAGGTGCTTACAATACCAAACAATAGCAGGTTACGAGAGCTGCTACACTACTGAATAAAGTTTCTTTTTTTTTTCTTTTCCGAAACGAAGAAAAAACCGAGACGAAGTCTCGAAGTCTAAAAATCGAGACGAAGTCGAAGTCAAGTATAATTACATAGGTGATTATTTGAAAAATATGCCTTTTCTTTAAAACAATTAATTTCTTTGTCTGTCATCTCGACTAAACGGCTTGGGGCCATTTTGAAAACAACCGCCTAGGTGATTATCTTCAAGTGCAACCAATCAGTTCAGAGGATTTTTCAAAGTTGCTTTTTGTCTCGGTTTCGAAATGAGTCTTGGTGCTCAACTATTGAAATGGCAGTGAGTTTGATTTGCATAAGAATACGCAACTCATTTCCATTTGAATGGTTGTGCACCAGGACTCGCTTTGAAACTGAGGCATGCAGCAAGTCGGAAATGGGCTAATATGCTAAATCCATGTTATTCCCTGCACTTCGTCGGTCCGTATTGGGAAAAACTGTGCCCGCTGAATCGATTGTGAGTACTCTCGAGTACTCATTTCCAGTTAACTCTCGGTATCCTTATAGGAGTTATAGCAGTAAAAATGTTATTGACAATATATATAACTGCACTGAAAACCGAAAACAAAAAAACGAAACAAAGATGTTCATGACGTCAAGTAAACGGAGGAGCTGTCCTAATTATCGCACCTGGTCCGCTGAATCGCAAGCCAATCAAATGCAAGGATTTGGGTTCCGTACTGCTGCCTAAAATAACGCAACGATTTCCTTTCACACCGCATAAAACTTAACAATTTTCATATTCGAAAAACTATAAATGATAGCCTCTTCGTTCTTTCACGAGACCAACGCGGAAGCTGAATAGCAGTAACCCAAGTCATTTCTTTTGAAAGAAAAGCATATCGAATGACGGAACCGGGGTGGGGCTCCTGTAGAAGATCTCAAAACCTTGTAGCTGTTAACTAAGAGCACGCCTAGATGTTTACCCATGCCATAACTGAATTCTTAGGCCACATCATATTCAACTTTACTCGAAGTGTCGCTGAGAACTATGACTTCGTCGAAAACGCGAATGTTTCAGACTTGGTTGGCTACAATGCCTTGGAAGACACAGGCAAAGAATGGTATTCTCAACCCTCAGATGATGAAGTCATTTACCAAGAGTACAGCAATAGCGACGCTACTGCTCTGGATTATCTAACAAACCGCCGGTTTGTTCACGCCAAATTTACAAACGCTACTTCGACAGAAGATAACACTAAAGAAATAGAAGGAGAATCTAAAGCAAATGACATGGCATGGAAACGCCTTAGACCATCGATCACCATTTCAATCAGGAATTCACTGTATTTTGGCTTTTTAATATCCGTTGTAAGTTCATCTGTAGTTGGTGTGGCATCATTTACTGTTTATTACTTCAGCTTTCAAACACACCTCAACTGCGAAATGCATTCTAGAGAAAAGATACCCATTGAGTTGCAATGGGTGATCACACTCTCAGAGATTATCTGTGTTGGCTTCCTTCACTTTTGGTTTTTCCTCAGCATTATCTTTTATTTTTCCCCGTTTCAGTTGTCAAGCGTCAAAGGAAGACTCGTCCTTCTCAGCGTACTGTTTTTTCTTTTGGATTCTGTTTATCGCATTGCCATGCAAGTTTGTGGTGTTTCTCATTCAAAGCTCACGGCCTTGCAGCGCATTCCTGCTGAAGTTATATTTTGTCTTTCCTCCTGCAGTAAGATTTACATAATTAAGAGGCATTTTTGCACAGGATCTGTGATTAAGCAAGTCAAGTTTGTGCTTCTTTTTATTGCTCCATATGCTCTAACACAATCGATCGCAGTTCTAATTGCTTATTCTATATACCCTGCCTACAACAAGCAAGATGCATCCGGCAAGCTTTTAATTGCTGTGTTTACACCTCTCATAGCCTTTATCCTAAAAGGAGTCTGCCGTATTTGCATTCAGCGGCTTTGGTGCCAAATTAGTCATCCGGGAACTTCATTTGTGCTATTGTCACCTATGTATTGTGGGTCAGCCATAATGCTGAGACTTCTACAAGCCGACCTGCAGAGTCTGGAATCCATTGCTCTGACCGGAGCGATTCATGGGATAGCAGAAGTCATAGATCGCACGATGATGGTTGTGATTGACCATATTTGTCACCAGGCCTTTGCAGACAGAGCAATTTCATGGGGAGGATTTCGCACCCCTCGCCGCGAGAGACTCGCCACCGACATCTCCATCATGAGCATGCTGTACGAATCGAGTGCCGTCATCACAGTGAATACATTTTTGCATTTGTGTCAGTATTTTTACACCTTCGACAACTCTCCTCTGAAACTGCTGCAGTCATTTGCTGTAACTACTTCGGTTCCACTTGGAATTGAATGGATTTTTACAAGCGTTTCAATTTTTACCGAGACTCGCTACAAAAATTTGCCAGTAATGGCTGTCTGGCGAAACAGGTGGAAAAGACATTTGGTGGTGGCCTTTATTAACGCCGTGATGGTTTCCATTTGGACCAGTTCGAGCCTTTTAATTGCTTTAGAAGGACGTTTTAAAGACAGCGTCAAAGATCACTGTGACATGCCATTTAACTTGTGAGAGTTTCTTAAAACGTGTGGATAGGGGTGTGCACCATCCCCTATTTGGTCAAAATATCTTGGTGCTGTTGATCTCGAGTCAAAAAAATAAAAGGCTAATTTTGAAGTGAATGTTAAAAAGAATCAACTAAAAAAAATGGATTTAAGAGCCGGCACTTGCTGAACATGAGATGTCCATGAATTGCTATTTGGTCCGGTTCAAGGAGAACTTGAAACGTGAAAATAATGTGAGAGAGCAAGATGAACCAAATTGCGCGCTGTCATTGTTTACCCGAGTGGGAAAGATGAAGCTATACTGCCCGTTCGGGATTTCTCGCTTGTTCCTGCAAGATCAAAGATCATTTTTTAGTGTTTTATCCCATATAATAAATCCTTTATTGACCAAGCTTGTTCGGTCAAGATTGCTGGAAATTGTCCTTGTTCTTTTTTTCGCGTGTTTTATGGACCTCGACTTCGTCTCGGTCCATAAACAAGCAAAAAAAGAACGAGGCCAATATCCAGCCATCTTGACCACAAGCTTGGTCAATAACCCAAATATATCATTCCCAACATGAATTATTCAATAAGAATAAAACGCAAACAGCCAAATTTTTCATTTAAGGTTGGCTTAAGATCACGGATAAACACAGACTCTTTAATTTTACAATGCATGTCTGATCGACCAGTTGCTAAAATTTCAAAATGATCCACTTAATTTTTTGGTTGGTTGAGAAAACATGATGAGCAATTGCAGATTCATGACAATTACTGATCATGTTTTCTCAACCAACCATAGAATTAAAGGGGATCATTTTGAAATTGTTTGTTTATCCGTGATCTAAAGCCAACCTTGAATGAAAACAAAAATTTGTTTTTGTCAACGGAGTTGATAATGTAGTAAATTCACCACCGGCAGAGATTCTAAAAGCTGACGTTTCGAACGTTAGCCCTTCGTCAGAGTGAATCCAATGTTTTTTTTTTTATAACCTAGTTTTGGCGAAAATGAGAGTGGCTAAACGGAAAGCTAAGTTGCTGCTAAGTGCGGGAAAAGGAAAAAGATGACTTATGATTTTCTGGCGTAGCTCCTTGGTGAGTTTCTTCAATCTTGCGATCGTCGTCTTGGGTCTCGTGGTCAGATATCTATCTTTGGATTTATAAAAAATACTACAGCACAAGGTTAGTGGTCGCAGCGGTTGTATTCGCTCTCACGAAGCGCTAACGCTCGAAACGTCAGCTTTTAGAATCTCTGTACGGTGGTCAATTTACATTACACTGGACGAAAAAACGGATTTTCACATATAGCAAATATGGAGCAAATGTATGGCAAATGCTACGTTTGTGCACGCTTGCTCAACTTTGCTGAAAAGCAAAGATCACATTTGCCACAGTTTTTCTAACTAAGGCAATGCTCGTAAATGCCACATTTGTCTTAAATTTGCTGTTGTGAGTAGTTGACATGGTATTTTTCTTGATATTTGGAGGGGTAGTAAACATGATGTTAAAACTAACATTTTCCAAGTTCTAAAACTTGGATTTGTTTATTTGCAGTATATTCATGTGTCTCCATGCAGTGAAACTCAAAGATGAATTATTCCTCAGAAACTAATACCCAAAATAATCCATTCTCATAATGCACCCCACATACAAATGTTACATACAAAAGAATTACATTTAAATCCTAAATTAATTTTAATCATTTACATTGTTTAGTTTTGAGAAACGATAATACAAGGTATGTAACAGGCCTCTGTCAATTATTACATCTCTTTAAATTGTTGAAACTATTTTGCCTTTTTCTTTCGAAATGAAACCAGCAGAAGTGGTTTCAGGTTGCCTCAAATACCATGGCTTTTGTTTTTGCCAATACAACAATTAAATTCCTTTAGATGGATGCACATTTTGAATCCCAAAAGCATAACAAAATATCCCTTACAGCAGTAAACTTGGCAATCTTAAAGTCACCATGGAAGGCTGAGTTCTGGTACCAAACGTTTGATTGGGCATTAATAAAAACCTTCAGCTGACCTTACTGACAACATAGACAAATTTGATTGTCGTCTATTCGAAAGGTTCCTTATTCGCGAGCACAGACCGTGTCTAAATTTTCAAAGTGACTCAATAAACCCTTCACCTAGCCTCTAGGGACTTTGAACTTGAACATTAATATTCTTGTTATCTGTTAAATATTATATTTTGATCCGATAATTGTGTCATGAGGACACCGAAACGTTGTTTTAAATATGATTCTACCCGTAATTTTCATCATCAAATCGATAACAATAGAACAACAGAAACCAACATTTGATTTGATTTGCGATTTTTTGTTGATTTCGTTTTACAGTGTCCCCAATTAGTGCTCCAGCTGTAGAACGACTAGACACTTAAATAAAGTTTCTTTCCTTCTTTTTTTTTCCGAAACGAAGAAAAAACCGAGGCGAAGTCTCGAATTCTAAAAAACGGGACGAAGTCGAAGTCAAGAGTAATTACATGATAGGTGATTGTTTGAAAAATATGCATTTTCTTGAAAACAATTAATTTCTTTGTCTGTCATCTTGACTAAACGGCTTGCGGTCATTTTGAAAACAACCGCTTATGTGATTATGTGTGGCGTACGTCTGATGAAACAAATTTTGCTATTTAGCTGGATTGTACTCATCACATGCATTCCTACGAAGTTGAATTGCTCTTAACAAATCGAGAACAGAACGGACTTTCATACTGAAATGTAGTCTCGCCGTTTATATGTACTCTCCCTTTGAATTAGTCCATGATAAGATATTTTGCCACATACTTAAGCGCAGTGTTTTGCTCGTAAAAATCAATTCATTTACTTTATGTTTAGCATGGAATAGTTTTTTCACTCTCTCTTCAGAGGTAATCAAATACACAAGTGCTATCCAACTTTGTATTTCTTACTACTTCATCGCATAAGCAAGCTTTTAATCGCTGGAAACTAAAGTTAAATCCGAAAAGTAGAAGGCGAACAATCAACATGGATATCAATGGTCATAATCATTGACTACATCATCGTCTGCAATTTCTTCGGCATCAATGATCTTTTAATCTGGCTTCCTTTACAAATTGGTTATCTACACAGGTCTGTACAAGTGTGAGGCCATTCGCCATGCAAACACAGTCATGAAGTCGACAAAACCTAACACATCTGCACGCAAGTAATTCCACTGAGTACAGCCTCTGGAGCAGGCTTTGCAACCATCCAGTCCTAGTCAAACCTTGTTCGCCTTCGCTAAGTTTCCCATCGATCGGCCATCCGAGTCCAACGGGGTCAAGGATTAAAGGGCTACACTGCAGAACGTACCTCGAAATGAATGCTTGATAGCTGGCCCTCGTAGAGTGCTTACGAATGCAGCCTTCGCCAGAGAGATGGCAAATTGTGTTATTCACTCTCTCTCGAATCTCTCTGTTCTTTGTGCAGAAAACACTATATAGGTCTTAAATCATTCACGTCACTTGCATTCTCCCCAGAAGAGTAAAGAAAGCAGGTCACCCGGCCTCTCCATATGCCCCCTCCGACAATACTCCTTTTTACAGGCATTCAAAGGTACGGCTACGCCGATCAGAGGAAAGTCGAAAAAAAACGTCGATCGAATGAGACGGGCATCGAACTGGCGACCTCCATCTCGGAAGTCCGCGCACAAACCGAGTAAGCTACGCCTGTGTAGCCATCTGACTAGCAATGTCTTCCTGACCACCAGAATCACTCGTAGCTTCCTTCAGAGGTTCTGTTCCTGTTCTGTTTCCTGAGATATATGCAGCTAGTGGCTGGAACTCCTGCCTGCGTTATTGTCCTCTGCTTCTGTTTCCTGACAGATGGAGGTTGTACATTAGAGGGGTGGGGTCCATATACCCTTGGCTGGACATCAATCCCATTTACACGGTGAGTAGTTCCCTCTCCAGTGAATGTCTCTTTTAACCTGTCAATGTTCTCCCATGCCAAGGTTGGTAAACACGTTTTGTTGAATATATATACTCGCTGGCAGAAACTACTCTTTGCTTTTAACTTTGATGCCATCTTCTGCAGGTACAAAGCTGTGTCGTTTTCCTCGAGCCGAGAGCAAGATACACAATGTCTGAGTCTGTTTAGCGTTTGGATTAAATTTAGCGTTTTCGCCCCATACGACAACAGGCGATGTTTAGGCAATTTCAGTGCTCTGGCCACAGGTCGTAGCATAAATGAGAATATCGTTGGTTAAAAGAAGAAAAATCATGCTGCACGTGCCGCACCGTCTCATTTTAGCACACAATTCATTCTATATTTTTTTCCTAAAACCACTCGCACCAATATATATGCATGGTATGGCATCTGATTATTTGTGCCATATGATATACGTTCTACCTCCTTCTAAGTATGACTTACGGCGCAATCATGACCCTGGAGTCTTATTTACATCACCAAAAGTAAGAATCAAGAAGACTAAGGGAAACAGGTCATTTAGTTGTGCTGCTCCTAGACTTTGGAATCTTCTACCATCTGATCTAAGGTCTATTTCCAGTCTGAACATTTTTAAAAGTAGATTTAAAACTTTTTTATTTAATAAGGCATTCAATCGGGGATTTCCGAATCGTAAATTTTTAATCTTATTTCATATCTTATCCCAGCAATGTATCTAAGGAATTTAAGATTTTTAAATTTTCAAGTCTTAGGTTGTGTTCTAATAGGATAAACCGTTTTTAGTTGGTTGGGTATTTTCGTGTTCTGTTAGGAAAAAACCGTTTTCGGTTGATTTGGTTGATCAACTTTTTCAACTGGCATCAAACTAGGTTGTAACGGTTGAAAAAGCATTGACAGCAACCGCTGTCGTTTACGCAGGCCATTTAAAGTCGGCCGCGGGCTCCTGCAATTGAATATTCATATAGAAAGAGCGCGGTATAAATTTATAAATTATTAAGTAAAGTGTTATTACTATTATTATTATTATTATTATTATTATTATTATTATTATTATATCTTTACGATACGTCGTTCTCATTGTACGACTTGAACGAGATGGAATAATTGAGAAAGACATACGATAATGCAAAGTTATATTTTGAGATGACGCATTTAGAAAAGGAAAGGCGAGTTTGGTAAGAACGAAAAAAGATTATAAAAAAAAAAAATTAGTAAGCTAAAGACAACTATTAACAATGACAAGATAAACTACAAACATCATATCAGTGAGAGCCAATAATCAGATGTATGTACAGTAAATGAAAAGATCCATTCAAAATATAACTTTGCGCTATCGTGAAGTATTTCGCAAGTATCCCATCTTGTTCAGGTTGTACAATTAAGGGTTTTCATCTCACGTCACGGCGGCCATGTTGGTGTACAGAACAATGCTATAAAATGTCTTTTGGGAATTTGACTCTATTATTATGCAAAAACTTTCGATTGTTTTGTACCCCAACATGGCCGTCTCATCACGTGGATGAAAACTAACGATTTTTGTCCATCACTTATTTCCATCCCTCAAACTGACATTTACAATACAATACAATACTTTATTGACACTCCCCAGGTGGGGCTTTTCAGTGACAACGCGACTAACAATATAATTATATAATATATAATTATATAATAGATATTATCCCAACATACGTAACTTAAAATTGTAATAAAATAAATACTAATAAGATACTAAAATACTGTCATAACGTACTATTTAAAAAGTCAGTAATCAATTTATTTTTCAGGTGAAATTTAAAAGTAGAAATCGATTTTGCAGTTTTAAGAGAACTATCTAGATTGTTCCAAATGTGGACCATACGGTAATAAAATTTTCTCTGCCCGGTACTCTTCTTATACAAGGGGATATTTAATAGTTGGCAACTTCGAGTCACACGCCCGGTGACCGCAATTCTTCGGTCGTAA
>NC_090886.1:48633136-48640636 GCF_036669925.1 Montipora capricornis
CTTTCGTGTGATGTTATCTGGTGTACAAGATTTATTGCATTTAATTTTACCAAGTAAGAATTCAATATATGCAGGACTGATAGAATGAAATGAGAAGTTTAGATGGAAGTCCTTGGCTAAAATAGATGACAGACTTACATGACTGCTAAAATCTTCCTGTGCTGCTGCGAGGACTGACTGAGGTAGGAGAGGGGTTGAAAAAAAGCATTAAATAGGTTTGACGGTTTCATAACAAATTTTCCGTCATCCATGTGTCATGAGAACACCGAAACGTTGTCTTAAATATGATTCTACCCGTAATTTTCATCATCAAATCGATAACATTATCATGCATGATAGGTTTCCTTTTTTCCTTTTCCGAAACGAAGAAAAAACCGAGACGAAGTCGAAGTCAAGTATAATTACATAGGTGACTAATTAATTTCTTTGTCTGTCATCTCAGGATCTGGGTTCCAGACTGCTAGGAATAACGCAACTTTTTACTTTCGCACCTAATAAATTAAACCTTAAACAATTTTCATATTCGAAAAACCATAAATGGTAGCGTCTTCGTTCTATCACGAGAGCGACGTTAAAGCTGAATAGCAGAAACTCAAGTCATTTCTACTGAAAAAACAAGCATATCGAATGACGGAACCGAGGCGGGGCTCTTTCAGAAGATCTCAGAACTTTGTACCTGTTAAGAGCACGCCGAGATGTTTACCCATACCATAATTGAATTCTTAGGCCACATCATATTCAACTTTACTCGAAGTGTCGCTGAAAACTATGACTTCGTCGAAAACTCGAATGTTTCAGACTTGATTGGCTACAATGCCTTGGAAGACACTGGCAAAGAATGGTATTCTCAACCCACAGATGATGAAGTCATTTTCCAAGAGTACAGCAATGCCGAAGCTACTTCTCTGGATTATCTAACGACCCGGCCGTTTGTTCGTGCCGAACTTACAGACGCCGCTTCGATGGAAGATAACACTAAAGAAATAGAAGGAGAATCTAAAGCAAATGACATGGCATGGAAACGCCTTAGGCCATCGATCACCACTTCAATAAGGAATTCACTGTATTTTGGCTTTTTAATTTCCGTTATAAGTGCATCTGTAGTTGGTGTGGCATCATTTACTGTTTATTACTTCAGCTTTCAAACACAACTCAACTGTGGAATGCATTCTAGAGAAAAAATACCCATTGAGTTGCAATGGGTGATCACACTCTCAGAGATTATCTCTGTTGGCTTTCTCTATTTTTGGTTTTTCCTCATCATTATCTTTTACTTTCGCCCGTATCAGCTGTCAGGCGTGAAAGGAAGACTCGTCCTTCTCAGCGTACTGTTTTTCCTTTTGGATTCTGTTTATCGCATTGCCATACAAGTTTGGGGTGTTTCTCATTCAAAGCTCACGGCCTTGCAGCTCATTCCTCCTGAAGTTATATTTTGTCTTTCCTCCTGCAGTCAGATTTACATAATTAAGAGACATTTTTGCACAGCTTCTCTGATTAAGCAAGTCAAGTTTGTGCTTCTTTTTATTGCTCCATATGCTCTAGGACAAATTATCGCAATTCTAGTTGCTTATTCTATATATCCTGCCTACAACAAGCAAGATGCATCCGGCAAGCTTTTATTTGCTGTGTTTTCACCTCTCATAGCCTTTATCCTAAAAGGAGTCTGCCGTATCTGCATTCAGCGGTTTTGGTGCCAAATTAGTCATCCGGGAACTTCATTTGTGCTGTTGTCCCCTATGTATTGTGGGTCAGCAATAATGCTGAGACTTCTACAAGTCGATCTGCAGAGTCTGGAATCGATTGCTCTGACCGGAGCGATTCATGGGATAGCAGAAGTCACTGATCGCACTATGATGGCTGTGATTGACCATATTTGTCACCAGACCTTTGAAGACAGAAAAATTTCATGGGGAGGATTTCGCACCCCTCGCCGCGAGAGACTCGCCACCGACATCTCCATCATGAGCATGCTGTATGAATCAAGTGCCGTCATCACAGTGAATGTAGTTTTGCATTTGTATCAATATTTTTACACCTACGACAACTCTCCTCTTAAACTGCTGCAGTCATTTGCTGTAACTACTTCGGTTCCACTTGGAATTGAATGGATTTTTACAAGCGTTTCAATTTTTATCGAGACTCGCTACAAAAATTTGCCAGTAATGGCTGTTTGGAGAAAAAGATGGAAAAGACATTTGGCGGTGGCGTTTATAAACGCCGTGATGTTTTCCATTTGGGCCATTTCGTTTCTGTCAATTGCTGTAGAAGGACGTTTTAAAGACAGTGTCAAAGATCACTGTGACATGCCATTTAACTTGTGAGACTTTTTAGAAGGTGTGGGTAGGGGTACGCCCTATACCCCGTTAGGTCAAAACACCTTGGTACCGTTGACGCCGAGTCAAAAATGCTACATTTGAAGTAAACGTTGAAAGAATCAACTAACGAAATGGGAAAAAGGGCCGGCATTTGCTGAACAGGAAATGTCGGTGAATTGCTAGTTGGTCCGACACATGGCAAACTGTGCAATAATTATCGCACGCTTTTCAATCTCAAAGGAATGGTTCAAGGGTTAATAGGGCATGAGCTAGGATCCCAGATTTGGCCCATTGGTACCAAAGAGTAATGCCCATGGTCATTTAGGTCAACATTGCTAGTTTACATTTTCAGTTGATTGCATTGTCAATTTTGTCACCTTTACATAAAATGGACAAATTATCTTACCTCTTCCCCCTTCGGCTATTTTCTATCGTGAGAATAACACATATCATTCTCAACATGAATTATTCACTTTATTTATCATTTATTACAAACATGTTACAACTGAAGCATAGTCTATAACTACACAATTTTGATCCATACCCAGAGGAGGGATGAATAGTATCCCAGCCGTCTTTTCGGCAACTCGTCCCAACGGGAATAGGCCACTTCGGAAAATACCATAATACTCTTTGCTTTTCCCTCCAAGTTTTGCGTAAGCATTGTTTTCAGTTTCTCTTGGGACCTACAATGGTAAAGAAGAGGAAACAAAAACAATGCTTTTGCAAAATTTGGAGGAAAAAACAAAGAGTATTTTGGCATTTTCCGAAGTGGCTTATAGCGAAATGGCGCGCTCGGTTGATGAAATACACGATCTTCTTCGAGATTATTTCGTAGTTTTGTTGATTATAATGGTGAGTGATTTGTGTCTATCAATACTTCATCAGTTTGTAGTTAATTTCATTTCTGATATTAGGGAGCTTAAGGAGGCTGGAAAGGGTTTTTCGTTGTTATAGTGTTTGTCAAACGATGAAGGATACCAAAGAAGGATATTTCATAGTGTAGGCGAACTATAAATATCTTTTCAACTCTATTATTGGGTAATACATTAAGGGCACTTTTGACGTCATATCGGTTACCATGGCAACACGCTAGGTCCACAAAAGGGCCCTCTAAATTTCAGTTTTTGAAAATTATCTTAAAAACAAAGTCGGTGACCTACCGTTTTTATTTCTTTGTTGAAAAGCTCCCTAAATTCTTTAACTTCTGAGAGAGTATCACAAAAAAGTTATCTAGTAGAATTCAAGATACGTTGAAAAAAGGCGTTTTATAGTTTACAGAAAATTGTACTAGATAACTTTCTCCGAAACGTTTTTATTTGAAGTGCCATCGTGAATGATACGTACATGCAAAAAATCACGATAGGTCACCGAGTAAAATTTCTAGATAAAGACAATTTTTTTCCCGCAGGTTTTATTTCCGGTTTGCGCGATTTTACGCCGTATTTAGATACCCTAAGAAAAAGCTGGGAGAAACCGCTATCCTGGCGTGCGAAATATTCACTTCTGGTTACCGTCCGCGTCTCGAAAACGCGCGTGCTTAACGTCCCTATTATATTTATTCATCAAGACGCAAGGAAGACTACTCATATTTTGGTAATTCAAAATGTGATTGTTTCACAATGTGATCACTGACCCGAAGAGAGGTCATGAATAAAGTTATTTATACAGTTGTGGATTAGAGTTTTTTCCAAATATGGACTTCACTCATGCAGATCGATGGTGAAAGGATATTTTGGAGGGGAAGTACCTAGAAGTACCCATATTTTCTCATACTTTCGGAGTCGAAGATTTTATCAAAATACCAGTTTAATGAGCCAGCAAGTGGCACTTGCAGACCTCTCAACCTCAAAACGACGAAAATTTGGAGACTGATGCAAAAAAAATCTGAAGATTGATCGACCGGCAGAAAAAACCAAGTAAACACAGGCTCTAACTAAGAGAAAGTGTTTTTTTTTCTGCTTATAATTTACTTAAAACATGTGTGGACCTTAACAACACAGAAATAAACTTTATTTTCACAGCTTAAGTCCAGCCAGTGTGTGAGCATTGAGCTGAAGTCATTGCTCAGCATTAAATGCAGTAGCTGCCTTTTTGAACTATCCAATAGTTCATCAGGTTCATCAGCAATTTCCACCATTTTGAAAACGTGATCAAAATGCGAGAAAATGGTTCTGATGACCTAATTTGGAACAGGAGTTCTATATAACATGATGATGGACGACAGTCTGTCATGGAACATACGGATGAAGAACTGAACAGCTTGGTTTGTTAAGTTTAACTATGAATTTGCACAGAATTAACGCAAGAAACTCACCTAAGCAAGCCAAAAATGAAATTATATGTAAAATCCTGACTGGTGGCCTTTAATATCTAGCTAAATGTTATACGATTATCGCTTAAAACTAAAATGGCGTTCTCCTGCACGTATCTCTCACAACCTGGTTGCTACCGAAATCAGCATAAATTAATAAAGGCGCGAAACCGATAAACTATGTGCATACATTACATACATTACATAACCCCCTCCCATAAGATTAATTTGCAAGGCACTGAACACAACTGTCATAAGATGGTCCGCTGGCTCAGAGAGAGCTCACAAACTGTTGTCTACACTAAACGTGAGATATAACAGCAATCAAATTGTAATATTGCTGAGGGCACAGCTTATAGATCCAATCTCAGAGGTGGCTTTACGACACGACCAGAGCGAGTCCTGTATAGGGTCTTGTATGTCTCCTGTGTCTGGGCAACTAGCGTAGGTCCAGGAATGCTTGCAGGGGTAGGTTCTTTACTGTCTGAACACTCTTGGGCCACTTGTGGAGCATCCTCCGGGTTGCATGGCTCTTGCAATTGGTCGCTGGAGGAATCTGGCTTTTGCAATGATTCTTTGTTTGCCTTTAGGAGGAATCTTCTGTTCCTCCTGTACTGCCCTCCATCATTCGTACGAACTGTGGACGATCTGGGGTTGTCCTCCTTTTGCAAGACTGTGGCAGGCTTCCAAGTTCTTGACCTAGTTTGGATGTAGACCTGGTCCCCAGTTTCTAAGGGCTGTAGCTGTTTAGCGCTTTTGTTGTAATAGTATCGTTGGGAAGCTTGTTTCGGGCTTTGTCTCTCGTTGGCCATCTTGGGGTTGATGACTTCTGGCCTTAGCTGGTCTCTGGTTGCCGGGAGCGAGGCACTTAGTCTTCTGCTCATCATCATCAAGAGCTGGGCTGTAGAGGATAATCCATCAATTTGAGTGTTCCTATACTCCAGGAGACTGAGGAAAGGGTCCTGGGACCCAACCTTGGCTTTCTTAAGTAACTGTTTTGCTGTTTGTACCAATCTTTCCACTAATCCATTCGTTTGTGGGTAAATGGGACTGGTGGTCACATGTCGGAAATCCCACTCATGGGCAAGGCGGGAGAAATCTTCAGCAGCACATTGGGAACGTTATCGGATACTAGCTTCTCAGGAATTCCGAATCGTGCAAATATGGCTTTCATCTTGTTTATCACTGCTGGGTATGTAGTGCTGGGCATTCGTTCTAGCTCAAAATATCTGCTGTGGTAGTCGATCACTATGAGGTAGTGCACATCCTCAATGTGGAATAGGTCTGCAGCTACAGTTTGCCACGGCCGTTCGGGAATTTCATGTGTTATCATGGGTTCCTTTGGATTGTATCTGTGGAATTCTGAGAAGGTTAGACAGCTTGAGACTATGTCTTCTATCTGACCATGCATGTTTGGCCAGAACATCACTTCCTTTGCACGGCTTTTGCACTTTACTATTCCCATGTGAATTTGTCTCAGCATCTCTCCTCTAAGAGCGGAAGGAATGACAATTCTCTCGCCTTTGAAGACAAGCCCATCCATTACTGTTAGCGCATCTCCATAATTCCAGTATGGTAGGATTGACTTGGGGCACTGGTTTCTTTGATCTGGCCATTCAATAAGGGTAATTGTAATCAACTGTTGTAGATCAGGGTCCTCTTTTGTACAGTTCTGTAGCTCTGAGATTTTGTGGTCAGAGACTGGTAGAGAGGACATCAGAGCATGGACTTGGGCATCAAAAGCCTCATGGGTGTCATCTGTGTCCTTTAGATGCAATCGGGAAAGCGTATCAGCAACTGGAATATTCTTCCAGGGTTTCTGGAGGACGTTTATCCCATACATTTGAAGTTGGAGCATCATCCTTTGAAGCCGTGGAGGGGCCGCTGACAAGGGTTTTCTTAAAATTGCCTCTAGAGGCTTGTGATCAGTGATAATCTCAACAGGCCTGCCGTAGATGTACTGATGGAATTGCTCAGTTCCGAACACTATGGCATACATCTCTTTTTTAATTTGAGCATAGTCTTGCTCAGAGGGTGTGAGGGACTTTGACGCATACGCAACAGGTTTGTCATTATGTAGCAACACCGCGCCAAGACCATGCTTGGAAGCGTCGACTTCCAATGTTACACCCTTATTTGCATCAAAGTAGGCTAATGTTCCTGCAGAAGCAATCAACGTTTTCATTTTTCTAAAAGCTGCCTCCTGTGCACAATCCCATAAAAACTCTGAGTCTTTTCTCAGTAGACGTCTCAAAGGTGCAGTGGCTTCTGCCAAACTGGGCGTGAACTTTGATAGGTAGTTGACCATGCCTAGCAGGGTTTCCAGCTCATGCTTGTCACTTGGAGGTTCCATTTCCTGAATAGCAGCAATCTTTTTTGGATCTGGCTGCACTCCCTTGTGGGATAACACATGACCAAAATAGCTCACTTTGTTTGTTCCGATAGACCGAATGCATAAATGGCCGCCAAAAAATATTATTTTGTTTATTTGCTAATTAGCCTCACTAGCCTCGTTTTCATGAACAAAATACAAAAGAAATGTTGCTTAAGAGGGAGGCTAGTGAGTCTTATTAGCACATAAACAAAAAATACATTTTTGGCCGTAATTTATGCGTTCGGTCAATAACACACTTTTCAGCATTCCACTTTATTCCAATTCCTCTCGAACGCTCGAGAACTCGCTTCAGGTTTCTGTCGTGATCCTGTCGTTTTGGTTCTGCCTGGGGTTCTGCATTTTTTCCACCGATAATATTAACTTGATCAGCTTTGAGGAGAGGCACGATGTTAACCTTAAGACTGGTGCTGCTTGTGTGAATACCACATAGAATTCAAGCATTTCTTTTCTTTCTTTGTACTGACAAGATAACGTGC
>NC_090886.1:48648136-48650636 GCF_036669925.1 Montipora capricornis
AACCGAGCAATGAAGGAGAATGGATTCGATACCGGGTTGACGTCACAAATTAATTTGCATTGAGATAGTTCTTTGAAAACAGCGATGCAAATTAATTTGTGACGTCAACCCGGTATCGAACCCATTCCCCTTCTTTGCTCGGTTATTAATCATGGTATGACCACTTTCCCGTTTTTCAAAGCCAATGAAAGGGTGAAATTTCAATCTAAATGTTCTAAAAACAACACCATGTATTTAGGATGAATTCGGAGAATAAATATATTGGAAAAGTGTGTTGAGGTGATAGGCACTTTAAGAATTAAACTAACTATTCCGCAGCAAAACATATTTACAAATCTAATATATTATATGTATTTAAGAATTTAAATCTAATGTGTATTTAAGAACTAAACTAACCTATTCTACATCAAAACATATTAACAAATCAGGTATATTACATGGCCACAGTGATCAGTAATATATAGAGGATATTACACGGTGGCGAGAAGATATGAATTTTATGTTCGAGTGGCAAGAACAATATCTCACGAGTGAGCGAAGCGAACGAGTGAGATATTGTTCTTGCCACGAGAACATAAAATTCATATCTTCGAGCCAACGTGTAATGTTCTTTTTATTATATGGAGACTAAATATTGAATGTTTCCGATTTTATTGTGTTTCAAAGTAGTCAAGTTTTACAAATACGGCTGGGCTTCATAAAAAAGGCGGGAAAAAAAAAGCGGGAGTCGTGACGTCAGTGAACGATACGACACTCACAAAGGTGACATACGGAAAATACGCCACTCGGGACCCGGATGTAGTGGCGTATGGAATCTACGAGTGGTTTAGTTCCCAGTAAAACACTCTCCTCCATATAATAAATAAAATTATGTTGTCGACATCTTATAGTAGATGTTGACTTACATTCAAACTTAAAATCTATAAAATAATCTTCAGCGCTGACTCGTTTCCAAAGCTGATTAAAATTCAGGGTCATTGATGCTTCCTTGTCATTATAGTTAACAAAGTTCCATAACGATGCGCCTCTGTATGAGAGAGAATCTTTCATGTATGTCTTCACTCGTACCTTGGCACGAGAAGACGTACTCATCAGCCCAGCCAACGCAAAAACAGACCTCTGCTAACAGGGAATTTGAAACTACCCTCGTAATCTTCTTAACCTTGTTGTCTGTAGTTTTGTCCATGGTGTTACGCCATTTGAAAGTTTTTCCCTATTTTTTGACAGGCTGTGTTAAGAAATAAAATGGGAAGCAATTTCTTGAATTAGAAAGGAAAGGCCGCAAACTTTGGAATTTGATAACTTAGCAAGAAAATGAAAGTTGAAGCTGATAGCTGACACGTTATAAACCAAATCGAAATATTTAACTTGTTCATAAATGGAAATACTTATGAGCTGATTTAGTTTTTAAGTGGTATCTGTAAAGAAGGTGAAAACTAATTCGCAGGTGAAAAGTGGCTCAACGTAATTGAACTCGCACACAACCACACGGTGAAATAGGTTCTCCCAACAACCGTCCATCCCATGATACCCTGCGATTGTCAGAAGGTACACAATCATCAGGTTGAACTCAGTTGCACTCATGTTAAACCCGTTTTAATATAGGTCCACATAGACACGGGTTCACGACTTCAAAACCGCGTCGATCGAAATGGACGCCGAACTCACGATCATCACAGACGAAAGGGAGCCATTATCTTCCACAAAATTATCCCACCAGACACGAATTCCTCCAGGTCGAATCCAGAAACTTAGCTTCGTTGTTTTATCACTTTGCCAGAGCATAACAGCGGCTGCGAAAAAGTCAACAATTGGAAAAGCCTCAGTCTGCCAATCGTTATGATAAGCTTCTCCATTTATTAAGGACAGCAATTTTTTTTTAAAATTTAATTTTAATTTATTTCCAACACTTACACTACTTACGCTACTAATATTACACTGACTATACATGCACTACTTAACAACACGATACTAAAACAAACGACTTGACGAAATACAGAACTATTTACAATTCAATCCTAACGCTACTAAGGACAATACTAATACTACAATACAGTTACATACAAATTACTATAACTAATGATTAGTTGCTTAGAAAGTTGGACCGTTTTTTAGTAAAAGAAAGTAGCTAATTTGTCGTAATCGCAATGTATTTTTCTAATTCAACTTTTTCGTAAACAAGGGTTACAAAATCTGTGAACTGGGGTCGATTTTCATCATGTACTCCGTTAATATAAAGAAAATATTTTCCAAGTATGATTAGGTGTATCAGAGTTAAACAAGACGATGTGTGTCTTAAGGACGTTCGCGCTAATTGTTTGTGCGCAACGTAACTGCGCAGGTAACGCGACTGTAATATGTCACGCATTACTTCGAGCATTAGTGAAGTTGAGGTTTGAAAACCTTTGCAGAAACCGCGGACGATAAGTCTTGCACAGCGTTGGATAAGAGAAGATCGTGATCAGTCAAAATTGATTAAAAATATTTAGGAAAGTCAAGT
>NC_090886.1:48658136-48660636 GCF_036669925.1 Montipora capricornis
TATAAAACAAAATAACTGAACTGAAAACAGAAAAAAAATGTTTACAACCCCAAAAACTTAAACGGTGGAGCTTGAAGCTGATTAGCAGGAACCCAAGTCATTTCTACTCATAGAAAGACATCGAGTGGAATGAGGAGACGGAGCGGTGTCCCCATATAGCTGTTAAAGGCACGCCGAGATGTTAGCCCATACTATTTCTGAATTCTTTGCCCACATCGTGTTCAACTTTACTCGAAGTGTTGCTGAGAACTATGACTTCATCAAAAGCGATAATCTTTCAGACCTGATCGGCTACAATGCCTTGGAAGACACGGGCAAAGAATGGTATTCTCAATCTACGGATGATGAAGTCATATACCAAGAGTACAGCAATAACGACGCTACTGCTCTGGATTATCTAACAACCCGCCACTTTGTCCACGCCAAATTTACAAACGCCTCTTCGACAGAAGATAACACTACAGAAATAGAAGGAGAATCTAAAGCAAATGACATGGCATGGAAACGCCTTAGGCCATCGATCACCACTTCAATAAGGAATTCACTGTATTTTGGCTTTTTAATATCCGTTGTAAGTGCATCTGTGGTTGGTGTGGCATCATTTACTGTTTATTACTTCAGCTTTCAAACACAACTCAACTGTGAAATGCATTCTAGAGAAATGATACCCATTGAGTTGCAATGGGTGATCACACTCTCAGAGATTATCTCTGTTGGCTTTCTTTACTTTTGGTTTTTCCTCAGCATTATCTTTTACTTTTGCCCATTTCAGCTGTCAGGCGTCAAACGAAGACTCGTCCTTCTCAGCGTACTGTTTTTCCTTTTGGATTCTGTTTATCGCATTGCCATGCAAGTTTGTGGTCTTTCTCATTCAAAGCTCACGGCCTCGCAGCGCATTCCTCCTAGAGTCATATTTCCTATTTGTAACTGCAATCAGATTTACATAATTAAGAGGCATTTTTGCACAGGATCTCTGATTAAGCAAGTCAAGTTTGTGCTTCTTTTTATTGCTCCATTCGCTCTAGGACAAATTATCGCAATTCTAGTTGCTTATTCTATATACCCTGCCTACAACAGGCAAGATCAAGAGAAAATGAGGGGACAGAGAAGGAGGCTCCCGGTCCAGCCCTTGGGATATGTCATGTCCACGAAAGTTATTTTTAGACGAGCGGAAGTCTTCCGAGACGTCCGCATGCAGGCCAACCTCGGTCCGATGTTTGAAAGAAAATATATAATCATCAGCCTTCCACGCGCGCCATCATTTTCCCTTTTCACTAAGAACCTGAGAGCGAGGCAAGACTGCATGCGGACGTCTCAGAAGAAAGAATTCCGCTAGAACAAAGACTTCCGCTCGTCTAAAGATAACTTTCGTGGACATAACATATCCCGGCCAACGCCTTGAGCCTCCTTCTCTGTCCCCTCATTTTCTCTTGGCAAGATGCATCCGGCAAGCTTTTATTTGCTGTGTTTTCGCCTCTCATAGCCTTTATCCTAAAAGGAGTCTGCCGTATCTGCATTCAGCGGTTTTGGTGCCAAATTAGTCATCCGGGAACTTCATTTGTGCTGTTGTCGCCTATGTATTGTGCGTCAGCAATAATGCTGAGACTTCTACAAGCCGATCTGCAGAGTCTGGAGTCCATTTCTCTTACCGGAGTGATTCATGGGATAACAGAAGTCATTGATCGCACTATGATGGTTGTGGTTGACCATATTTGTCACCAGGCCTTTGAACACAGAAGAATTTCATGGGGAGGGTTTCGCACCCCTCGCCGCGAGAGACTCGCCACAGACATCTCCATCATGAGCATGCTGTATGAATCAAGTGCCGTCATCACAGTGAATACATCTTTGCATTTGTATCAATACTTTTACACCTACAACAACTCTCCTCTGAAACTGCCGCAGTCATTTGCTGTAACTACTTCGGTTCCACTCGGAATTGAATGGACTTTTACAAGCGTTTCAATTTTTATCGAGACTCGCTACAAAAATCTGCCAGTAATGGCAGTTTGGCGAAACAGGTGGAAAAGACATTTGGCGGTGGCTTTTATTAACGCCGTGATGGTTTCCATTTGGACAACTTCGAGCCTGTTAATCGCTGTAGAAGGACGTTTCAAAGACAGTGTCAAAGATCACTGTGACATGCCATTCAACTTGTGAGGATTTTTAGTAGGTGTGGATAGGGGTGTGCATCATCCCCCATTTCATCAAAATATCTTTGTACCGTTGACCCAGAGTCAAAAACAAAAATTTTGAAGTGAACGTTAAAAAAAAAATCAACGAAAAAAAAAATGGAATTAAGAGCCGGCAGTTGCTGAACATGAGATGTCCATGAATTGCTAGTTGGTCCGGCACAAGTATCGAGAACTTTGTAATAATTATCGGACACTTCTCAATCTAAAAGAAATTGTTCAAGGGTTATTAGTAGATCAGCCAGGGCCCCAAATTTGGCCGATTGGTACCGCTCGGAAAGGACAAAGGCTAACGCCTATGGTGATTC
>NC_090886.1:48665636-48675636 GCF_036669925.1 Montipora capricornis
AATACTCCGACGCTGGCAGAAACTACTCTTTGCTTTTAACTTTGATTCCATCCTCTGCAGGTACATAGCTGTCTCGTTTTCCTCGAGCCGAGAGTAGGATACACAATGTCTGAGTCTGTTTAGCGTTTGGATTAAAATTAGCGTTTTCGCCCCATACGACAACAGACGATGTTTAGGCAGTTTCAGTGCTCTGGCCCCAGGTTGTAGGATAAATATAGATTACTTGATAGTTTGTGAGTGCGTACGATTTTTATTCAGGAGTAGTGAAGGATCGCGTAAACGAACGAGTGAGCGAAGCGAACGAGTGAGTTTAACGACCCTTCACAACGAGTGAGTAATAAAAATCGTACAAACGAGCCAATCATGCATGAAGTAATTTGTTTATTATATAAGTACAGAGATCATAAAGTTAACGAGGTAAATGTTAATCGAGAGGCTATCAAACCACCGATCGTGAACAAAAGTCCCAAACAAATAGCAAAAAATTTTTAAAATAAAAGAAATCTTTACCTTCCGAGCTCGGGTCCTGACCGGGGACATTGTGTTGTGTTCTTGGGCAAGACACTTTACTTTCACGGTGCCTCTCTCCACTCAGGTGTATAAATGGGTACCGACGAAATGCTGGGGATAACCCTGCGATGGACTAGCATCCCATCCAGGGAGGAGTATAAATAGTCCTAGTCGCTTCATGCTACGGAAACCGGAGATAAGCGCCGGCCTGATGGGCCTTCTGGCTCTTAAGCAGTGACTTTACTTTTTTTACCTTCCATACCTCGCTTGAGCACTTTTAAAACTTTTTACGATCTTGTGAAGTATTTTTGTGGAGAAAACTAAGCGATAAAAGATCAAAAACTTTGAAAACCATACACCAGTCGGCCGCCATGTTCACAAATTTTACTGCCGCTGTCGGTGCACAGGCCTCAACATCATATTAGCCAAACGAAAGGCTGATACGACAATTTTTCACTTGTGAAAAAAATCGTATGACCAATCAGCTGGCTTCTCTAGCGCAAAGAGACTATTTTTATCTCGATCCTTTTTGGCGCGTAAATCTCGGTACGTATAATTATAATAAATGAGAAAATCGCGCTGCACTTGCCGCACCGTCTCATTTTAGCACACCATTCATTCTATATTTTTTTCCTGAAACCGCTCGTACGAATATATATGCATGGTATGGCACCTGATTATTTGTGCCATATGATATACGTTCTACCTCCGTCTAAATATGACTTACGGCGCAATCATGACCCTGGAGTCTTATTTACATCACCAAAAGTAAGAATCAAGAAGACTACAGGGGACAAGTCACTTAGTTGTGCTGCTCCTAGCCTTTGGAATCTTCTACCATCTGATCTAAGGTCTATTTCCAGTCTGAACATTTTTAAAAGGAGACTTAAAACTTTTTTATTTAATGAGGCATTCAATTGGGGATTTCCGAATTGTAAATTTTTAATCTTATTTCATATCTTGTCCCAGCTATGTATCTAAGGAATTTAGGATTTTTAAATTTTTAAGTCTTAGGTTGTGTTCTATTGGGATAAACCGTTTTTAGTTGGTTGGGTATTTTCGTGTTCTGTTGGGAAAAAACCGTTTTCGGTTGATTTGGTTGATCAACTTTTTCAACCTGCATCAAACTAGGTTGTAACGGTTGAAAAAGCATTGGCAGCAACCACTGTCGTTTACGCAGGCCATTTAAAGTCGGCCGCGGGCTCCTGCCATGTTGCTTTCGGGCCTCATCTTACCAACGCTGAGAAGTCTGGTAATAACTATTCCCAGGAGTTACCGCGTTTCAACCGAACACGGTTGGAAAAGTGTTCTATGAGGATGTCAATGGGGTTAACCGTCAACCGTCAAATGGCCAAAAATTTAACCGTCAACCGTCAAAAACCCAAGAATTTTACCGTCAGCCGTCAAATGTTTCAGATATCCTTAAATCAAGAACTAAAGCATTGACTTAAATAGGGTCAAGTTATGTTGTTTATGACTGATCGTTTGAATATATCACACCAAGAGAAAATAAATGGGGAAGAGAGGGTATGCCCCATATATACCCTTTTCCATAGGTAATATGTCTCAAGTTATTTTTAGATCGACTCCCACGTTTTACATATCCCAATGGGATTAGGCATTCATATGGCGGGAATGTGTTCCGTGTGGATGGCAAAACAACAAAACAGGATGGTTACGATCGAGAATGACCTCGTTGCAGGCGATGCAATAGGGAACTTAAGCAACGACAACTTCGACGGCAACGAGAACGTCAAACATTTGCAGATTTAGTGGTCAAAAACAACAGCTTTTCAAGCCCTGCACTAACGTGTTTCATTTGTGTCCATATCTTAGCCGTCGTCTGCAAAACAACAACTTAAACACTTGAAGATAAATTTTCGTTTTCCCCCCTAAATTAATATAAGCGCCGTTCCAACCAGTGTCATTCTTGAGGAACTACCACACCCTTGTCCTATGAAAAAGGTTGAAACAGTCAGGAAGTGATTACAACAACGCGAATTGATATTTTGAGATGACGTTCTCGTTGCTGTTGCCGTCGTCGTTTCTTGAGTTCTCTATTGATTTCACGGAAGCTTGTACGTCGTTTTCGGCGTAGTCGCTATATTTCAGAAGTCATTATTTAACCTTTTAAAAAGCGCGCCAACAAGGGCTTGCCACGTACCATTTGTTCTCGCCATATGGGCCGGAAGTAAAATGTGATGAGTAGTTCTTGTAATTTTATTTTGTTCTGCGCAAACAATTTTAATCAGCCAATGAAAATATTCGATTTTTTAGGTGCGACCAGAGCCTTTCGTTTCGCCGACCACGTGACCAAAAGAAACGGAGGGCTCTGGGGACGAGAATGTGCTTGAACTGGAAAGTTTCTGTTGGTTTAAAGTGCGCGCGCACACCAAGAATAGAGGGTCTTTGTATAACGTGACAGGTCTCTAAGACCTGAATTTCAGTCGTGAATTTTATGTTAGGATAATAGCTATTTGCTAGCTCTGTGAAATTGTTTATTTCTTCTTTGGTTATACTCCATAGAGGAAAGATGAAGTTGCTTGTACGTACTTGGTTTAATGACAGCCATGAAAAAGTCTATAAATCGTATACCGAGCTTGGGTGGCCTGTGAAAGAACAACTTAAGCTCCGGAACAAATTACCATCATACTACAGGCGCTACGTTGATGATACTTTAACCATCATGAAGGATGAAGTTTCTGCCTATTCTTTCTGGCTGCATGTTTTGAATGATCTCCACCCATCGATTAGCTTTACTATGGAACTATCAAATGAGAACACTCTCCCTTTCTTAGGCATGGTCTTAAGAAAGGACGGTCAGAGCATTACGACTAGTGTATACTTGAAACCGACTAATACTGGTCTATTGTTACATTATAATAGTCACGTTATAATAGTTGCAAGAAGTCCTTAATTGTTACCATGCTAGACCGAGCTTTCAAGCTATCATCTAACTGGTCATCATTTGTAGTCATGATTTCATGAAGAGCATGTATCCGCCTCAAGACCTTCTTCCTACAGCTGGCATATTCTGAACACCTTGTTCACTCTATGATCTCCAATTTTATTACATCCAAACAAACACCAGCACCTCCACGCAAATCTACACGTGACCTGCAATCAGTGCGAATTGTTCTATCGTTCAAGGAACAAAAATCAGCCGATACTGTGCGCAAACAGTTGAAGGATCTTGGTAAGCTGCTAAACATCGAATTATGCCCAGTCTTCATTTCTCGAAAAGTTGGAGAAGATCTCAAACATAAAGAAATCAAGCCCGCGTTGATCAATGAACAATCAGGCCCCAGTTGTTCAAAAGGTGGATAACGCTATCCACCGGATAAATCACTATCCAGCGGATAAATCACTATCCACCGGATAAATCACTATCCGCCGGATAAATCACTATCCACCGGATAAATCACTATCCATCGGATAAACACTATCAAAATCAATTGAGGTATCCAGTGGATCCAGTGGATAGCGCTATCCACCCTTCGAACAACTGGCGCCAGTAGTTTACAAATTAATTTGAATGTGGCTGGTGTGATGCCAGTTATGTTGGATACACGCGTCTACATCTCTACCAACGAATCGATGAGCATAAAAAATATGGATCAATACTCACTCACAGCCAAAGTCAACGTCAATCAAGAACAATAACATCTAATATGTTTCGCATTTTTAAGAAATGCTCCTGCAAATTTGATAGTCTTCTATTCGAAATGTTCCTTATTCGCGAGCACAAACCGTGTCTAAATATTCAAAGTGACTCGCTAAAAGCAAAACTCTTCACCTAGCTTCTAGGGACTTTGAACTTGAACATTACTATTCTTGTTATCTGTTAAATATAAGGGTGCGTTCGATTGACCGTATTCCGGAATAGGAATACACGGAATATAAGTTAAAAATCCTTCGTTTTTACGGAGATTCACATTAAAATTGTCAAACATCTGCTAAAGTGCTATTTTAGGGTTTTTATTATCCTTGCTGCTTCGAAACGCGCCAAACATACCGTTTTAATCATCACTCCACATATTCTTATTCCGGAATAGGGTCAATCGAACGCGCCCTTATATTTTGATCTGATAATGGTGTCATGATTCTACCCGTAATTTTCATCATCAAATCGATAACAATAGGGCCGTTTATACGAGAGAAAATAAGCCGCCGCTTACTCTGGCCGCGGCGTACATAATACGTGAAAGGAACTATTTATACGAATATAAACTCCCCGGCAAGGATAAGCCGCGGCTTGAGAAAGCCGTGAACGCAGATTTTGTACCATTTATACGGGGTGTTCGCGTCTTATGTAAGCCGCGGCCAGAGTAAGCCGCGGCTTATTTTCTCTCGTATAAACGGCCCTAATATCATGCCTGATAGGTTTCCTTTTTCCCTTTTCCGAAACGAAAAAAAAAAACCGAGACGAAGTCGAAGTCAAGAGTAATTACATAGGTGATTGTTTGAAAAATATGCATCTTCTTGAAAACAATTAATTTCTTTGTCTGTCATCTCGAATAAACGGCTTGCGGTCATTTTGAAAACAACTACTTATGTGATTATCGCGTGATCAGTCACCTCAAGTGCAACCAGTCAGCTCAGAGAATTTTTCAAAAGTCACTTATGTAATTATTCTAAATCCATGTTATTCCTAGCCTGAATTTCAGCCGCCTCCTCCGCTCGCTAAGTCACTCGGGGAGTGACTATGTTATTCCCTGGAGTTCGTTGGTCCGTAATGGGAAAAACTGTGCCCGCTGAATCGATTGCGAGTACTCTCGAGTATTCCGACATTTCCACTTGCCTCTCGCTACCCTTATAGCAGTAAAAGTGTTGTTGAGAATACATATAACTACACTGAAAACCATAGTTAATAGAGGGGAATGGTTATGAAACGCAACAAATTTCTTTGTTGTAGGTTTTTTTGTTCTCTTTTTTGGCCTTGACCGTGCACAAAACACAATAGTTGTTTACTCCGTAATAAAAAACAAAACAAAAGATTGTACACCGTCGTGGACTTTCCAACCTAAATCTTGGCATCTTTGTTTGCTCCTTTGATGTTTGCCGAGCTTCCAAACCAGTCCCCGCCATTAACTATGTGAAAACAGAAAAAAATCGAAACAAAGATATTCACCACGCAAGCCAATCAAATTCAAGGATTTGGGTTCCCGACTGCTGATGGAATAACACCTCATAAATTAAAACTTAAACAATTTTCATATTCGAAAAACCATAAATGGTAGCGTCTTCGTTCTATCACGAGACCAACGCCGAAGCTGAAAAGCAGAAACCCAAGTCATTTCTACTGAAAAAAAAGCATATCGAGTGACGGAACCGAGGCGGGGCTCTTTTACATGTTAGGAGCACGCCGAGATGTTTATCCAGAGCATAATTGAATTCTTAGGCCACATCATATTCAACTTTACTCGAAGTGTCGCTGAGAAGTATGATGACTTCGTCGAAAACTCGAATATTTTAGACATGATTGGCTACAATGCCTTGGAAGACACCGGCAAAAAATGGTGGTATTCTCAACCCTCAGATGATGAATACATTTTCCAAGAGTACAGCAATGCCGAAGCTACTTCTATGGATTATCTAACGACCCGGCAGTTTGTTCGTGCCGAACTTACAGACGCCTCTTCGATGGAAGATAGCGCTGAAGAAATAGAGGAACAATGTAAAACAAATGAGATGGCATGGAAACGCCTTAGATCATCGATCACCACCTCAATAAGGAATTCACTGCATTTTGGCTTTTTAATTTCCGTTGCAAGCGCATCTGTAGTTGGTGTGGCATCATTTACTGTTTATTACTTCAGCTTTCAAACACACCTCAGCTGTGAAATGCATCCTAGAGAAACAATACCAATTAAACTGCAATGGGTCATTACAGTTTCAGAGATTTTCTCTGTTGTTTTTCTGTACTTTTTGTTTTTCCTCGGCATGGTCTTTTACTTTCGTCCGTTTCAGCTCTTAGGCGTCAAACGAAGACTCGTCCTTCTCAGCGTACTGTTTTTTCTTTTGGATCCTGTTTATCGCATTGCCATGCAAGTTTGTGGTGTTTCTCATTCAAAGCTCACGGTCTTAGAGCGCATTCCTGTTGAAGTCATATTTTGTGTTTGTACCTGCAGTCAGATTTACATAATTAAGAGGCATTTTTGCACAAGATCTCTGATTAATCAAGACGTCAAGTTTGTGCTTCTTTTTATTGCTCCATTTGCCCTAACACAATCGATCGGAGTTCTAATTGCTAATTCTATCTATCCTGCCTACAACAAGCAAGATGCATCCGGCAAGCTTTTATTTGCTGTGTTTACACCTCTCATATTCTTTGTTCTAAAAGGAGTCTGCCGTATCTGTATTCAGCGGCTTTGGTGCCAAATTAGTCATCCGGGAACTTCATTTGTGCTATTGTCCACTTTGTATTGTGGGTCAGCAATAATGCTGAGACTTCTACAAGCCGATCTGCAGAGTCTGGAGTCCATTGCCCTGATCGGAGCGATTCATGGGATAGCAGAAGTCATAGATCGCACTATGATGGCTGTGATTGACCATATTTGTCACCAGGCTTTTGCAGACAGAAGAATCTCATGGGGAAGATTTCGCACCCCTCGCCGCGAGAGACTCGCCACCGACATCTCCATCATGAGCATGCTGTACGAATCAAGTGCCGTCATCACAGTGAATACATTTTTGCATTTGTATCAATATTTTTACACCTCCTACTACTATCCTTTGAAACTGCTGCAGTCATTTGCTGTAACTACTTCGGTTCCACTTGGAATTGAATGGATTTTTACAAGCGTTTCAATTTTTATCGAGACTCGCTACAAAAATTTGCCAGTAATGGCTGTCTGGCGAAACAGGTGGAAAAGACATTTGGCGGTGGCCTTTATTAACGCTGTGATGGTTTCCATTTGGACCAGTTCGAGCCTGTTAATTGCTGTAGAAGGACGTTTTAAAGACAGTTTCAAAGATCACTGTGACATGCCATTCAACTTGTGAGACGTTTTAGAAGGTGTGGATAGGGGCACGCCCTATACCCCATTTGGTCAAATTATCTTGGTACCGTTGACCGCGAGTCAAAAAAATAAAAGGCTAATTTTGAAGTGAACGTTCAAAAAAATCAACTAAAAAAAAATGGAAATAAGGGCTGGCAGTTGCTGAACATGAGATGTCCATGAATTGCTAGATGGTCCGGCACAAGGACGACTTTGTAATAATTATCGCACGTTTTTCAATCTAAAAGAAATGGTTCAAGGGTTATTAGTACATCAGCCAGGGCCCCAAATTTGGCCGATTGGTACCACTCGGAAAGGACAAAGGTTAACTCCTATGGTGATTTAGGTCAATATTCCAAGTTTACATTTCGGGTGATAGCATTGCCAATTGTGTCACCTTTTCAGGGGGAAATGGACAACTTATCTTACCTCTCCCCCTTTGGGCTATTATCTGACGTGAGAATAATTTGAGAGAGCAAGATGAACCAAATCGCCCGCTGTGTTGGCTACACAAGCGGGCAAGATGGAGCTATACTGCTCGCTCGGGATTTCTCGCTTGGTCCCGCAAGATCAACGATCTTTTTTTTGGTGTTTTATCCCATATGGTAAATCCTTTATTTTTTTGCGTGTTTTATGGCCCTCGACTTCGTCTCGGTCCATAATTACGCAAAAAAAGAACGAGTCCAATATCGACCCATCTTGACCTCACGCTTGGTCAATAACCCATATGTATCATTCCAACATGAATTATTCAATAAGAATAAAACGCAAACAGCCAACTTTTTCATTTAAGGTTGACTTTAGATCACGGATAAACACAGACTCTTTAATTTTACAATGCATGTCTGATCGACCAGTTGCTAAAATTTCAAAATAATCCCACTTAATTGTTTGGTTGGTTGAGAAAACATGATGAGCAATTGCTGGTCATGTTTTCTCAACCATTCTTATTGAAACTTAAAGGGCCCAAGTCAAAGGATTTTTATGAATTATCCACTTTACTAGAAGATTGTCATCATACCAGTGATATCGATTAAGTTTGTTGAGACTTATTTTCCGTTATTCATCTTTTGGTTTTGGTTATTTATTTATTTTATTTTGGCTTTTAATCAATTAACTAATTAGTTTAGTAATTTACTATTTAAAACTCCCTTGCACATTTCAGATGAAACATTACCGGCCTAGATTAGCATTTGCTCTTTGAGGGATAGTGTAGCCTTTAATTACCATTGTAATAGTAAAATAAGAAGTTAATAAACTTGAAACTTGAACTTGAACTTGAAACTCAACTTATTGGCATCGAGGCTGACACGTATCAAGCTCACCCAATGCACAGGATACCCAAGATTAGAAATTATGTTCTCCTAATGTGGGACACAATTGCTTATATTACAATCATGCCGCAACTGAAGCATACACTTATTCTATAAGTACAAATTTTGATCCATACCTTATGACAGGATATCATCACATGACAAGTCACGTGATCAAAAAACGGTCGTTTCATTCTATTGCTCTCTTAATCGATGTCACACCATGTGTTTTCTTACCTTTTTCCCGCCAGTTACTTTCTTTTGTTCGAGAGCCCATTGTGAGAACGAAATTCTCTTTCTCGGCAATCCTTGATAACTAGTACCCAGTCCCTAACGTTTCATTTAAAAGACGTCGCCTTACACTGGCGTCTGATGGAACAAATTTTGCTATTTAGCTGGATTGTACTCATCACATGCATTCCTACGAAGTTGAATTGCTCTTAACAAATAGAGAACAGAACGGACTTTCATACTGAAATGTAGTCTCGCCGTTTATATGTACTCAACCTTTGAATTAGTCCATGATACGATTTTTTGCCACATACTTAAGTGCAGTGTTTTGCTCGTAAAAATCAATTCATTTACTTTATGGAATAGTTTTTTCACTCTCTCTTAAGAGGTAATCAAATGCACAAGTGCTATCCAACGTTGTATTTCTTACTATTTCATCGCATAAGCAAGCTTTTAATCGCTGGAAACTACAGTTAAATCCGAAAAGTAGAAGGCGAACGATCAACATGGATATCAATGGTCATAATCATTGACTACATCAGTAATCATTGGCTACATCATCATGTTCACTATCTTCGGCATCAATGATTTTTAATCTGGCTTCCTTTACAAATTGGTTATCTACACAGGTCTGTACAAATGTGAGGCCATTCGCCATGCAAACACAGTCATGAAGTCGACAAAACCTAACACATCTGCATGCAAGTAATTCCACTGAGTACAGCCTCTGGAGCAGACTTTACATCCATCCAGTCCTAGTCAAGCCTTGTTCGCCTTTGCTAAGTTTCCCATCGATAGGCCATCCGAGTCCAACGGGGTCAAGGATTGAAGGGCTACACTGCAGACCGTACCTCGAAATGAATGCTTGATAGCTGGCCCTCGTAGTGTGCTTACGAATGCAGCCTTCGCCAGAGAGATGGCAAATTGTGTTATTCACTCTCTCTC
>NC_090886.1:48680636-48695636 GCF_036669925.1 Montipora capricornis
AAGCGTGCTTGAGTTTCAACAAAATGAGGCCCCAAATCAGTGAAAACTTGTGACGCAGATAAATAATAAAGTAGCTGCTATTTCCAAAATGATGGAATTATCTGGTGATAAATAACGTCGTACGCGTCTTGGAGAGTAAATTTTGACTTTGCATAAACAAGAGTTGGGCGATTGTGATCTTTGTTTTGACTTCGCTCATTTCTGTCATTTCATTGTCAAACTTTATAACACTTGACAGAAAAAGAAACTTACAAAAACCCGGTATCTTGCCATCATTTGACACAGATGCTTCACTGTTTGGCGAGTAAACATGCCGCGGTAACTTTAATCACGGCGCCCGCTGAATTCCGGCCATGTCACTTTCGATTTTGCAATTTACTTGAACGTAGCAAAAATCTCCCAAAATGTTTGTCGCTGATCGTAACTTTTTATATTCTATATTCACGGTTCAAAATTACTGTTGTTTTCATGTCGTAAATATTTTATTCTCGATCGACCTTCCGGGAAACTTCCTTCTGCTCTTTCTGAAAACTGTGTATCAATATTTATTTGCTTTTTCATCAATATTTGTTTTGCATAAAGCAAGCTAACAGAATCTGTACCTTGCTGAGTTCGCATTTGTTAGCGTTAATAGTATTTTCGGTCAGATGTTTCTGTTTTGTATGAGGGGTTTATTGTTTTGGTCTCCCATCCCAACACTAACCCCGCGAAACAGGGCTTGGCTTCAGTGAAGTTTAGTATTACAAAGTTTTCGGATGCTCATAGGGCACACTTGTGGTGAAAAGAAGTTGTGAGGGAACTTGAAAATTATCAACATGTCAGCCCAGAAGCCAATGTTTCTCGCTTCTCTTTTATTTGTTATTCTTCAGAGACTAGAATGCTGTATTTTACTACCACACAATTCAGTGCCTTCTGATTTTCTGTAGCACGTACCACAGGCAAGCCAGTGTATGCTTCACAGAAGCATCTAGTTTCATTCTTTTTACAGCGGTAAGCTGGTCAATACTAACATGGGATATTGCGTCGTGTAATTGTTACGAAATGTCCAAGGTCAGTTTGAAGGATGGAAATTAGTCTTCACCACGATTTTTGCAGATACGGCGGCCATTTTTATCCCTATTATTTCAAATTCACTACTTGCACAAATCCCATAATACACCTCTTTAACCACCCAAAAATTTGCATAGGCATTGTTCTTGATTTCCCGGCTCAGGAAATCTTCATGTTCCAGGAGAACTTGCAAACAATGATTATGCAAAATTTTTGGGAATAAAAGAGATGTATTATGGGATTGTACAAGAAGTGAATAGATATTATGGGATGTCCTGGGGGCATCATCGCCGGGGAAGGGTACGGGTACAAGTAGACTAGACACACGATGGGAAAGGTTAGGCTTTCTAATTGAGAATTTTTCGGAAAATTATCTTCTCAAGTCTTTTATCGGGATTCCCATACAAATCCTTATTTTTTTGAAATCACGGGAAGTTGTGAACAGCTCCCAACGTCAGTGGCTTCATAGCTCAGTTGGTTAGAGCATCGCACCGGTATCGCGAGGTCGCGGGTTCAAATCCCGTTGAGGTCCTGAAAATTTTTCAGGCTTCTCGACGCAATAGAAATTTGCGCTCATCACTGCGAGACAACATGGTTTTCATTTGATTTCATACCCGCAGTGCAATATATGATGTATTTCATATATATCTTTCACTCATAATTACTTATCACGGGAATTTGTGAACTCAGAAGTGACCAGCTCCCAACGTCAGTGGCTTCATAGCTCAGTTGGTTAGAGCATCGCACCGGTATCGCGAGGTCGCGGGTTCAAATCCCGTTGAAGTCCTGAAAATTTTTCAGGCTTCTCGACGCAATAGAAATTTGCGCTCATCACTGCGAGACAACATGGTTTTCATTTGATTGCATACCCACAGTGCAATATATGATGTATTTCATATATATCTTTCAAACACCAGGACCTCCACGCAAATCTACACGTGACCTGCAATTAGTACGAATTGTTACCAAAATCAGCTGACTCTGTGCGCAAACAGTTGAAGGATCTTGGTAAGCTGCTAAACATCGACTTACGGCCAGTCTTCATTTCTCGAAAAGTTGGAGAAGATCTCAAACATAGAGAAATCAAGCCCGCCTTAATCAACCAAAAGTCAGTAATATAGTTCACAAATTTGAATGTGACTGGTGTGATGCCAGCTATGTTGGTTACACGCGTCTACATCTCTACCAACGAATCGATGAGCATAAAAAATCTGGATCAATATTCAATCACAGCCAAAGTCAACGTCAATCAAGAACAATAACATCTAATGTTTCGCATTCCGAAGAAATGCTCCGGCAAATTTGATTGTCTTGTATTCGAAAGGTTCCTTATTCGCGAGCACAAACCGTGTCTAAATATTCAAAGTGACTCGATAAAAGCAAAACTCTTCACCTAGCCTCTAGGGACTTTGAACTTGAACATTAATATTCTTGTTATCTGTTAAATATTATATTTTGATCTGATAATGGTGTCATGATTCTAACCGTAATTTTCATCATCAAATCGATAACAATATCATGCCTGATAGGTTTCCTTTTTCCCTTTTCCGAAACGAAAAAAAAAACCCAGACAAAGTCGAAGTCAAGAGTAATTACATAGGTGATTGTTTGAAAAATATGCCTTTTCTTTAAAACAATTAATTTCTTTGTCTGTCATCTCGACTAAACGGCTTGCGGTCATTTTGAAAACAACTACTTATGTGATTATCGCGTGATCAGTCACCTCAAGTGCAACCAGTCAGCTCAGAGAATTTTTCAAAAGTCACTTATGTAATTATTCTAAATCCATGTTATTCCTAGCCTGAATTTCAGCCGCCTCCTCCGCTCGCTAAGTCACTCGGGGAGTGACTATGTTATTCCCTGGAGTTCGTTGGTCCGTAATGGAAAAAACTGTGCCCGCCGAATCGATTGCGAGTACTCTCGAGTATTCCGACATTTCCACTTGCCTCTCGCTACCCTTATAGCAGTAAAAGTGTTGTTGACAATATATATAACTACACTGAAAACCATAGTTAATAGAGGGGAATGGTTATGAAACGAAACAAATTTCTTTGTTGTAGGTTTTTGTTCTCTTTTTTGGCCTTGACCGTGCACAAAACACAATAGTTGTTTACTCCGTACTAAAAAACAAAACAAAAGATTGTACACAGTCGTGGACTTTCCAACCTAAATCTTGGCATCTTTGTTTGCTCCTTTGATGTTTGCCGAGCTTCCAAACCAGTCCCCTCCATTAACTATGTGAAAACAGAAAAAAATCGAAACAAAGATGTTCACCACGCAAGCCAATCGAATTCAAGGATTTGGGTTCCCGACTGCTGATGCAATAACACCTCATAAATTAAAACTTAAACAAATTTGATATTTGATTCTTCGTTCTATCACGAGACCAACGCCGAAGCTGAAAAGCAGAAACCCAAGTCATTTCTACTGAAAAAAAGCATATCGAGTGACGGAACCGAGGCGGGGCTCTTTCAGAAGATCTCAGAACTTTATACATGTTAAGAGCACGCCGAGATGTTTATCCAGAGCATAATTGAATTCTTAGGCCACATCATATCCAACTTTACTCGAAGTGTCGCTGAGAACTATGACTTAGTCGAAAACTCGAATATCATTGTAGGCATGAGTGGCTACAATGCCTTGGAAGAAACCGGCAAAGAATGGTGGTATTCTCAACCCTCAGATGATGAATGCAATTTCCAAGAGTACCGCAATGCCGAAGCTACTTCTCGAGATTATCAGCCCCGGCAGTCTCCTTGTGTCGAACTTGAGAACGCCGCTTCGACAGAAGATAGCCGTGAAGAAAGAGAAGGACTATGTGAAACAAATGAGATGGCATGGAAACGCCTTAGACCATCGATCACCACTTCAATAAGGAATTCACTGTATTTTGGCTTTTTAATTTCCGTTGCAAGCGCATCTGTAGTTGGTGTGGCATCATTTACTGTTTATTACTTCAGCTATCAAACACAACTCATCTGTGAAATGCATTCTAGAGAAAAGATACCCATTGAGTTGCAATGGGTGATCACACTCTCAAAGATTATCGCTGTTGGCTTCCTTTACGTTTGGTTTTTCCTCATCATTATCTTTTACTTCCGCCCCTTTCAGCTGTCAGGCGTCAAACGAATACTCGTCCTTCTCAGCGTACTGTTTTTCCTTTTGGATTCTGTTTATCGCATTGCCATGCAAGTTTGTGGTGTTTCTCATTCAAAGCTCACAGTCTTAGAGCGCATTCCTCCTGAAGTCATATTTTGTCTTTCCTCCTGCAGTCAGATTTACATAATGAAGAGACATTTTTGCACAGGATCTCTGACTAAGCAAGTCAAGTTTGTGCTTCTTTTTATTGCTCCATCTGCTCTAACACTATCTATCGCAATTCTAGTTGCGTATTCTATATACCCTGCCTACAACAAGCAAGATGCATCCGGCAAGCTTTTAATTGCTGTGTTTTCACCTCTCATAGTCTTTATCCTAAAAGGAGTCTGCCGTATCTGCATTCAGCGGCTTTGGTGCCAAATTAGTCATCCGGGAACTTCATTTGTGCTGTTGTCGCCTATGTATTGTGGGTCAGCAATAATGCTGAGACTTCTACAAGCCGATCTGCAGAGTCTGGAGTCCATTGCTCTGACCGGAGCGATTCATGGGATAGCAGAAGTCATTGATCGCACTATGATGGCTGTGATCGACCATATTTGTCACCAGGCCTTTGAACACAGAAGAATTTCATGGGGAGGATTTCGCACCCGTCGCCGCGAGAGACTCGCCACCGACATCTCCATCATGAGCATGCTGTACGAATCAAGTGCCGTCATCACAGTGAATACATTTTTACATTTGTATCAATATTTTTACACCTACGACAACTCTCCTTTGAAACTCCTGCAGTCATTTGCTGTAACTACTTCGGTTCCACTTGGAATTGAATGGATGTTTACAAGCGTTTCAATTTTTATCGAGACTCGCTACAAAAATTTGCCAGTAATGGCAGTTTGGCGAAACAGGTGGAAAAGACATTTGGCGGTGGCCTTTATTAACGCCGTGATGGTTTCCATTTGGACAACTTCGAGCCTGTTAATTGCTGTAGAAGGACGTTTTAAAGACAGCGTCAAAGATCACTGTGACATGCCATTTAACTTGTGAGAGTTTCTTAAAACGTGTGGATAGGGGTGCGCACCATCCCCCATTTGGTCAAAATATCTTAGTGCCGTTGATCCCGAGTCAAAAAAAAAGGGTAATTTTGAAGTGAACGTTAAAAAGAATCATCTAAACTTGAAAATGGAAATAACGGCCGGCACTTGCTGAAAATGAGATGTCCATGAATTGCTAGTTGGTCCGGCACAAGGAGAACTTGAAACGTGAAAATAATGTGTGAAAGCAAATTGCACGCTGTCATTGGCTACCCGAGTGGGCAAGATGGAGCTATATTGCCCGTTCGGGGTTTCTCGCCTGGTCCCGCAAGATCAAAGATCATTTTTTAGCGTTTTATCCCATACAATAAATCCTTTTTTGACCAACGTTGTTCGGTCAAGATTGCTAAAAATTGTCCTCGTTCTTTTTTTTAGCGTGTTTTATGGACCTCGACTTCGTCTCGGTAAATAAACAAGCAAAAAGAACAAGGCTCAATATCCAGCCATCTTGACCTCAAGGTTGGTCAATAACCCAAATATATCATTCCCAACACGATTTATTCAATAAGAATAAAACGCAAACAGCCCAATTTTTCATTTAAGGTTGGCTTAAGATCACGGATGAACACAGACTCGTTAATTTTACAATGCATGTCTGATCGACCAGTTGCTAAAATTTCAAAATGATCCACTTAATTTTTTGGTTGGTTGAGAAAACATGATGAGATATTGCAGATTCATGACAATTACTGATCATGTTTTCTCAACCAACGATAGAATTAAAGGGGATCATTTTGAAATTGTTTGTTTATCCGTGATCTAATGCCAACCTTTAATGAAAACAAAAATTTGGTTTTGTCAACGGAGTTGATAACGTAAATTGACCAACGTACAGAGATTCTAAAAGCTGACGTTTCGAGCGTTAGCCCTTCGTCAGAGTGAATCCAATGTTTTTTTCTTTTTAACCTAGTTTTGGCGAAAATGAGAGTGGCTAAACGGAAAGCTAAGTTGCTGCTAAGTGCGGGAAAGGGAAAAAGATGAGTTATGATTTTCTGGCGTAGCTCCTTGGTGAGTCTCTTCAAGCTTGCGATCGTCGTCTTGGGTCTCGTGTTCAGATATCTTTGGATTTATAAAAAATACTAGAGCACAAGGTTAGTGGTCGCAACAGTTCGATTCGCTCTCACGAAGCGCTAACGCTCGAAACGTCAGCTTTTAGAATCTCTTCACGGTGGTCAATTTACATTACACTGGACGAAAAAACGGATTTTCACATATAGCAAATATGGAGCAAATGTATGGCAAATGCTACGTTTGTGCACGTTTGCTCAACTTTGCTGAAAAGCAAAGATCACATTTGCCACAGTTTTTCTACCTAAGGCAATGCTCGTAAATGCCACATTTGTCTTAAATTTGCTGTTGTGAGTAAAAGTAGGGATAACATGGTATTTTTCTTGATATTTGGAGGGGTAGTAAACATGATGTTAAAACTAACATTTTGCACTGAACTACTTTTCCTGAAGCTGTAAATTTGATCGAACTGTCATCATTGCACCTTTTTACAAGGTGAGTAAAAGCGAGCAAATATTAGTTTTTGTACCTGTTTTCTCGGAATAGCAAATGTGTTCAAACAAGAACTTTTGCAGAGACTTGCTCAGAATAGCAAATGTGTCCAAATCTGTAGTCTTGTAGGGCTTTGCTCAGGACAGCAAATATGTTCAAGAATGTATGTTTTAGAGATTTGCTCAGGATATCAAATGTAACCAAAATACAATTTTTTTACATAATTGCTCTGCGTGCCAAATGCAGTCAAATAGCCAGGTTTTCATGCTTGTTTACGATAGGAAATTTGACTATTTGCTCAGGTAGCGGTATGATAAAAATAGAATTATGTTTTTGCTCACTGTAGCAAATTTGATAACAATATCATGTTTGCTTGTAATAGTAAAATGACTGAAATGTGATTTCACATTTTTTTAATTAGGCCAGAGGTGAATGCTTTTTCATCCTTTTTTTCTCAAATTAGCAAATGTAATCAAAGAATCTGTGACATTTTCCTTGAGATGGAAGATGACATACCCTTCAAACTGTGTGGATTAAATACTGCAACAACCATTTCAATAATAAGATAATGCAGGTTTAATTATCTATAAAGCATATGCAATTAAATGTCACATTCTCAATTTTGTCTATTATAATAACACAAGTGCACATTGAGATGGCAATTAAATAGCTCTGAAACTTGGATGGGTGTATCCATGCAGTGAAACTCAAAGATGAATTATTCCTCAAAAACTAATACCCAAAACAATCCGTTCTCATAATGCACCCCACATACAAATGTTACATACAAAAGAATATATTTAAATCCTAAATTAATTTTAATCATTTACATTCTTTAGTTTTGAGAAACGATAATACAAGGTATATAACAGGCCTCTGTCAATTATTACATCTCTTTAAATTGTTGAAACTATTTTGCCTTTTTCTTTGGAAATGAAACCAGCAGAAGTGGTTTCAGGTTGCCCCAAATACCATGGCTTTTGTTTTTGCCAATACAACAGTTTAATTCCTTTAGATGAATGCACATTTTGAATCCCAAAAGCATAACAAAATATCCCTTACAGCAGTAAACTTGGCAATCTTAAAGTCACCATGGAAGGCTGAGTTCTGGTACTAAACTTTTGATTGGGCATTAATAAAAAACTTCAGCTGACCTTACTGACAACATAGACAAATTTGATTGTCTTCTATTCGAAATGTTCCTTATTCGCGAGCACAAACCGTGTCTAAATTTTCAAAGTGACTCAATAAAAGCAAAACTCTTCACCTAGCCTCTAGGGACTTTGAACTTGAACATTAATATTCTTGTTATCTGTTAAATATTATATTTTGACCTGATAATTGTGTCATGAGGACACCGAAACGTTGTTTTAAATATGATTCTACCCGTAATTTTCATCATTAAATCGATAACAATAGAACAACAGAAACCAACATTTGATTTAATTTGCGATTTATTGTTGATTTCGTTTTACAGTGTCCCCAATAATTATTAGTGCTCCAGCTCTAGAATGACTAGACCCTTAAGTAAAGTTTCTTTCCTTTTTTTCTTTTCCGAAACGAAGAAAAAACCGAGGCGAAGTCTTGAAGTCTAAAAACTGAGACGAAGTCGAAGTCAAGAGTAATTACATAGGTGATTGTTTGAAAAATATGCATTTTCTTGAAAACAATTAATTTTTTTGTCTGTCATCTTGACTAAACGGCTTGCGGTTATTTTGAAAACATATCGCGTGATGATCACCTCAAGTACAACCAGTCAGCTCAGATAATTTTTCAAAACTCCCTTATGTAATTATTCTAAATCCATGTTATTCCCTGGAGTTCGTCGGTCCGTATTGGGAAAAACTGTGCCCGCTGAATCGATTGCGAGTACTCTCAAGTATTCATTTCCAGTTGCCTCTCGCTACCCTTATAGCAGTAAAAGTGTTGTTGACAATATATATAACTACACTGAAAACCATAGTTAATAGAGGGGAATGGTTATGAAACGCGACAAATTTCTTTGTTGTAGGTTTTTGTTCTCCTTTTGGCCTTGACCGTGCACAAAACACAACAGTTGTTTACTCCGTACTAAGGAACGTGTTGAATACGTAATTCGTAATTCATGCGGCATAGTGATGCGCCCAAAACAAAAGATTTTACACCGTCGTGGACTTTCCAACCTAAACTTGGCATCTTTGTTTCCTCCTTTGATGTTTGCCGAGCTTTCAAACCAGTCCCCGCCATTAACTATGTGAAAACAGAAATATATCGAAACAAAGATGTTTACCACGCAAGCCAATCAAATTCAAGGATTTGGGTTCCCGACTGCTGATGGAATAACACCTCAAAAATTAAAACTTAAACAGTTTTCATATTCGAAAAACCATAAATGGTAGCGTCTTCGTTCTATCACGAGACCAACGCCGAAGCTGAAAAGCAGAAACCCAAGTCATTTCTACTGAAAAAAAAGCATATCGAGTGACAGAACCGAGGCGGGGCTCTTTCAGAAGATCTCAGAACTTTTTACATGTTAAGAGCACGCCGAGATGTTTATCCAGAGCATAATTGAATTCTTAGGCCACATCATATTCAACTTTACTCGCAGTGTCGCTGAAAAGTGTGACATCGTCGAAAACTCGAATATTTTAGACATGATTGGCTACAATGCCTTGGAAGACACCGGCAAAGAATGGTATACTCAACACTCAGATGATGAATACATTTTCCAAGAGTACAGCAATGCCGAAGCTACTTCTATGGATTATCTAACCACCCGGCAGTTTGTTCGTGCCAAACTTACAGACGCCTCTTCGATGGAAGATAGCACTGAAGAAATAGAAGGACAATGTAAAACAAATGAGATGGCATGGAAACGCCTTAGACCATCGGTCACCACTTCAATAAGGAATTCACTGTATTTTGGCTTTTTAATTTCCGTTGCAAGCGCATCTGTAGTTGGTGTGGCATCATTTACTGTTTATTACTTCAGCTTTCAAACATATCTCAGCTGTGAAATGCATCCTAGAGAAACAATACCAATTAAACTGCAATGGGTCATTACAGTTTCAGAGATTTTCTCTGTTGTTTTTCTGTACTTTTTGTTTTTCCTCGGCATGGTCTTTTACTTTCGCCCGTTTCAGCTCTTAGGCGTCAAACGAAGACTCGTCCTTCTCAGCGTACTGTTTTTTCTTTTGGATTCTGTTTATCGCATTGCCATGCAAGTTTGTGGTGTTTCTCATTCAAAGCTCACGGTCGTAGAGCGCATTCCTGTTGAAGTCATATTTTGTGTTTGTACCTGCAGTCAGATTTACATAATTAAGAGGCATTTTTGCACCGGATCTCTGATTAATCAAGTCAAGTTTGTGCTTCTTTTTATTTCTCCATATGCCCTAACACAATCGATCGCAGTTCTAATTGCTAATTCTATCTATCCTGCCTTCAACAAGCAAGATGCTTCCGGCAAGCTTTTATTTGCTGTGTTCACACCTCTCATATTCTTTGTTCTAAAAGGAGTCTGCCGTATCTGCATTCAGCGGCTTTGGTGCCAAATTAGTCATCCGGGAACTTCATTTGTGCTATTGTCCACTTTGTATTGTGGGTCAGCAATAATGCTGAGACTTTTACAAGCCGATCTGCAGAGTCTGGAGTCCATTGCCCTGATCGGAGCGATTCATGGGATTGCAGAAGTCATTGATCGCACTATGATGGCTGTGATTGACCATATTTGTCACCAGGCCTTTGTAGACAGACGAATTTCATGGGGAGGATTTCGCACCCCTCGCCGAGAGAGACTCGCCACCGACATCTCCATCATGAGCATGCTGTACGAATCAAGTGCTGTCATCACAGTGAATACATTTTTGCATTTGTATCAGTATTTTTACACCTACGACAACTCTCCTCTGAAACTGCTGCAGTCATTTGCTGTAACTACTTCGGTTCCACTTGGAATTGAATGGATGTTTACAAGCGTTTCAATCTTTATCGAGACTCGCTACAAAAATTTGCCAGTAATGGCTGTCTGGCGAAACAGGTGGAAAAGACATTTGGCGGTGGCCTTTATTAACGCTGTGATAGTTTCCATTTGGACCAGTTCGAGCCTGTTAATTGCTGTAGAAGGACGTTTTAAAGACAGTTTCAAAGATCACTGTGACATGCCATTCAACTTGTGAGACTTTTTAGACGGTGTGGATAGGGGTACGCCCTATACCCCATTTGGTCAAATTATCTTGGTACCGTTGACCGCGAGTCAAAAAAATAAAAGGCTAATTTTGAAGTGAACGTTCAAAAAAATCAAGTAAAGAAAATGGAAATAAGGGCTGGCAGTTGCTGAACATGAGATGTCCATGAACTGCTAGTTAATCCGGCTCAAGGATGACTTTGTAATAATTATCGCACGCTTTTCAATATTAAAGGAATGGTCCAAGGGTTATTAGTACATCAACCAGGGCCCCAAATTTGGCCGATTGGTACCACTCGGAAAGGAAAAAGGCTAATGCCTATGGTTATTTAGGTCAACATTCCTAGTTTACATTTCGGGTGATAGCATTGCCAATTGTGTCACCTTTTCAGGGGGAAATGGACAACTTATCTTTCCTCTCCCCCTTTGGGCTAGTATCTGACGTGAGAATAATTTGAGAGGGCAAGATGAACCACATCGCGCGCTGTGTTGGCTACCCGAGCGGGCAAGATGGAGCTATACTGCCCGCTCGGGATTTCTCGCTTGGTCCCGCAAGATCAACGATCATGTTTTTGGTGTTTTATCCCATATAGTAAATCCTTTATTGACGAAGCTTGTTCGGTCAAGATGGCTGGATATTGGCCTCGTTCTTTTTTCGCGTGTTTTATGGCCCTCGACTTCGTCTCGGTCCATAATTACGCAAAAAAATAACGAGTCCAATATCGACCCATCTTGACCTCACGCTTGGTCAATAACCCATATGTATCATTCCAACATGAATTATTCAATAAGAATAAAACGCAAACAGCCAACTTTTTCATTTAAGATTGACTTTAGATCACGGATAAACACAGACTCTTTAATTTTACAATGCATGTCTGATTGACCAGTTGCTAAAATTTCAAAATGATCCCACTTAATTCTTTGGTGGGTTGAAAAAACATGATGAGCAATTGCTGGTCATGTTTTCTCATCCATTCTTATTGAAACTTAAAGGGCCCAAGTCAAAGGATTTTTATGAATTATCCACTTTACTAGAAGATTGTCATCATACCAGTGATTAAGTTTGTTAAAGTTATTTTCCGTTATTCTCTTAAATTGTCCATATCAAGTAATTCATCTTTTGGTTTTGGTTATTTATTTATTTATTTTTAATCAATTAACTAATTAGTATAGGTAATCACATGAGGCCGAGTACTATTAAGGATTAATTGCACGAGTGTTTTGGAAAATTTCCAAAACACAAGTGCAATTAATCCTTAATAGTACGAGGACTCATGTGATTACTTGTTTATCAATAAAGGGCAAAATTTATACGTTGCTATGCAACGGATTAACCAATCATTGACAGGTAATCAAGCCCTCTCTTGATTACCAAAAATTCCCCTCGATTAAGAAAAAATGCCCTCTGTCTCAGCCAATCAGCGCTCAGTAATTTTGCCTTTTATTCATAAGTTTAGTAATTTACTATTTAAAACTTCCTTGCACATTTCAGATGAAACATTACCGGCCTAGATTAGCATTTGCTCTTTGCGGGGTAGTGTAGCCTTTAATTACCATTGTAATAGTAAAATAAGAAGTTAATAAACTTGAAACTTGAACTTGAACTTGAAACTCAACTTATTGGCATCGAGGCTGACACGTATCAAGTTCACCCAATGCACAGAATACCCAAGATTAGAAATTACGTTCTCCTAATGTGGGACACAATTACTTATATTACACCACGTACAATCATGTCGCAAATGAAGCATAAACTTAGTCTATAAGTACAAATTTTGATCCATACCTTATGACAGGATATCAGCACATGACTAGTCACGTGATCAAAAAACGGTCGTTTCATTCTATTGCTCTCTTAATCGATGCCACACCATGTGTTTTTTTACCTTTTTCCCGCCAGTTACTTTCTTTTGTTCGAGAGCCCATTGTGCAACCGAAATTCTCTTTCTCGGCAATCCTTGATAACTAGTACCCAGTCCCTAACGTTTCATTTAAAAGAAGTCGCCTTACACTGGCGTCTGGTGGAACAAATTTTGCTATTTAGCTGGATTGTACTCATCACATGCATTCCTACGAAGTTGAATTGCTCTTAACAAATCGAGAACAGAACGGCCCTTCATACTGAAATGTAGTCTCGCCCTTTGAATTAGTCCATGATAAGATTTTTTGCCAAATACTTAAGTGCAGTGTTTTGCTATTAAAAATCAATTCATTTACTTTATGGAATAGTTTTTTCACTCTCTCTTCAGAGGTAATCAAATGCACAAGTGCTATCCAACTTTGTATTTCTTACTATTTCATCGCATAAGCAAGCTTTTAATCGCTGGAAACTACAGTTAAATCCGAAAGGTAGAAGGCGAACAATCAACATGGATATCAATGGTCATAATCATTGACTACATCAGTAATCATTGACTACATCATCATCTTCACTATCTTCGGCATCAATGATCTTTTAATCTGGCTTCCTTTACAATTTGGTTATCTACACAGGTCTGTACAAGTGTGAGACTATTCGCCAAGCAAACACAGTCATGAAGTCGACAAAACCTAACACGTCTGCATGCAAGTAATTCCACTGAGTACAGCCTCTGGAGCAGGCTTTGCAACCATCCAGTCCTAGTCAAACCTTGTTCGCCTTCGCTAAGTTTCCCAGCGATAGGCCATCCGAGTCCAACGGGGTCATGGATTGAAGGGCTACACTGCAGACCATACCTCAAAATGACTGCTTGATAGATGGCCCTCGTAGTGTGCTTAGGAATGCAGCCTTGGCCAGAGAGATGGCAAATTGTGTTATTCACTCTCTCTCGAATCTCTCTGTTCTTTGTGCAGAAAACACTATATGTGTCTTAAATCATTCACGTCACTTGCATTCTCCCCAGAAGAGTAAAGAAAGCAGGTCACCCGGCCTCTCCATATGCCGGATAAGGTCTTTAGACAGGTTCCACGACTGGTCCAGCTCACAGAATGCTTGTTATGCGTGGCGGTCTGCCTTCATAATCTTCAGGGCAGCTAACTTGCCTTTTCCAGCAAAGGCACTGACTTTGGTATACCCTGTGAAGGAATGAAGGCCTAAGAGAGCGTGACAAACATCTTCCCGAACAGTAGCAAACCAAGTTATACCAATGTCAATCAACTTGGAGTAGATTTAAGATCTTCCTGATGTCATCTGACTGACGTAACATCTCCATGATTTATTTTGGATACCTGGATCGGAGGAGCATTACCGTAGGAAGATATCTAACAACATCTTGCGTGCCTTGTTTGTGGCCACTAGACTTGATGATGAAACGTGTCCAGCTTGGGATCCGCTGAATCTCTACTTTAACTAGTCTTGCGATTAGCAAGAGTAGGTTTTTAAAGGTCGGGTCCTTATTTTACGAGGGTAACACGTATCAGGGAACTAGAGTTGCTGATCAACTTGTGGCCCTCGGTGCACACCTTTTACCTCCCCCCGCCCGCCCCCCTCCCCCCTTCCTCTGACAATGCTCCTTTTTACAGGCATTTTAAGGCCACGGCTACGCGGATCAGAGGAAAGTCGAAACAAACATCGATCGAATGAGACGGGGATCGAACTGGCGACCTTCATCTCGGACGTCCGCGCACAAACCGACTACGCTACGCCTGTGTAGCCATCTGACTAACAATCTCTTCCTGACCACCAGAATCACTCGTAGCTTCCTTGAGAGGTTCTGGTCCTATTTTGTCTCCTGAGATATATGCAGCTAGTGGCTAGAACTCCAGCCTACCTTATTGTCCTCTGCTTCTGTTTCCTGACAGATGGAGGTTGTACACTAGAGAGGTGGGGTCCGTATACCCTTGGCTGGACAACAATCCCATTGACACGGTGAGCAGTTGCCTCTCCGGTGAGTGTCTCTTTTAACCTGTCAATGTTATCCCATGCCATGTTTGCTTTTAACTTTGATTCCAACCTCTGCAGGTACAAAGCTGTGTCGTTTTCCTCGCGCCGAGAGTAGGATACACAATGTCTGAGTCTGTTTAGCGTTTGGATTAAAATTAGCGTTTTCGCCCAATACGACAACAGACGATGTTTAGGAAGTTTCAGTGCTCTGGCCACAGGTTGTAGGATAAATA
>NC_090886.1:48703136-48715636 GCF_036669925.1 Montipora capricornis
GTGAATTATAATATCATGTTGTGTATTGAATTTTCGAGCTTAAGGTTCAAATGTGATATGGGAGAGGTTTTTTTAGTATTGCTCTGTAAGCAGGAAGGGTTCACAGGCCTGTTGGAAGCGTGCTTGAGTTTCAGCAAAATGAGGCCCAAAATCAGTGAAAACTTGTGACGCAGATGAATAATAAAGTAGCTGCTATTTCCAAAATGATGGAATTACCTGGTGATAAATAACGTCGTACGCGTCTTGGAGAGTAAATTTTGACTTTGCATAAACAAGAGTTGGGCGATTGTGATCTTTGTTTTGACTTCGCTCATTTCATTGTCAAACTTTATAACACTTGACAGAAAAAGAAACTTACAAAAACCCGGTATCTTGCCATCATTTGACACAGATGCTTCACTGTTTGGCTAGTAAACATGCCGCGGTAACTTAATCACGGCGCCCGCTGAATTCCGGCCATGTCACTTTCGATTTTGCAATTTACTTGAACGTAGCAAAAATCTCCCAAAATGTTTGTCGCTGATCGTAACTTTTTATATTCTATAGATCGTTTTCACGTGACGTCATCACCTTCCAAAATCTAAAACTAAAGATCCACCAAAGTTTTTTTCCTCATCAGGCATAAGAGGCGGCATATCTATATCTGTTGACAATTTCACAGCTCAATAGCGTGCTTCGTTAGGAAACCAGAGCATTTTGAATTTCCGGATTATGTAGGTGCGTGACACAAAGCTACGATCAAGTTTGTTGAAAAATATATACTTATCTCATGATTTTGAGCCCTTTTAGAAGTTAGAGCATTAGGAAAAGTGCTTATGTAAATGCTTGTTTTTTCAGTAGTGATAATCAGTCGCCTAGATAGCCAAAGTCAGTTCCAGATGTTTACACTATTTTCCGGCCTGCGAAACATTTCGACGAATATCTGAAGTTTGGGGAAACGCAGAGGCCTAAAACTTGGACAAGTGTCTTATTTCTTTATCTTCTATAAGATAACAATTTCTTAGCGTTTTGCACTGCATAGTTTTTGATTTATTTTTTTTATTGCGTGACAGTGAAAACGATCTATATTCAAGGTTCAAAATTAATGTTGTTTTCATGTCGTAAATATTTTATTCTCGATCGACCGTCCGGGAAACTTCCTTCTGCTCTTTCTGAAAACTGTGTATCAATATTTATTTGCTTTTTCATCAATATTTGTTTTGCATAAAGCACGCTAACAGAATCTGTACCTTGCTGAGTTCGCATTTGTGAGCGTTAATAGTATTTTCGGTCAGATGTTTCTGTTTTTTATGAGGGGTTTATTGTTTTGGTCTCCCATCCCAACACTAACCCCGCGAAACAGGGCTTGACTTCAGTGAAGTTTAGTATTAGAAAGTTTTCGGATGCTCATAGGGCACACTTGTGGTGAAAAGAAGTTGTGAGGGAACTTGAAAATTATCAACATGTCAGCCCAGAAGCCAATGTTTCTCGCTTCTCTTTTATTTGTTATTCTTCAGAGACTGGAATGCTGTATTTCAATACCACACAATTCAGTGCCTTCTGATTTTCTGTAGCACGTAACACAGGCAAGCCAGTGTATGCTTCACAGAAGCATCTAGTTACTGGGTTGCCAAACCCAGTCGGAATCCCGGTTTCATTTCGTGGGTTTTTTTGTTATTTTTTTCCGTGTCGGGAAAAGTCTTGCCTGTCACTCCCCTGCTAAGTGGTGTCTTTTTGCATAGAGTCTTCTGTGCGTATTTGTTAGGTTTGAGGGGGCTGGGGTAATGCGTAGTTTGCTCTGCACAATTAACCTGTAATGGCGTCGAAAGTCATTGTAACGCGAATGGCTTTTTAGTACATCTTTAAAGAAAATATACCCACATGGAGCTCAGGAATGGAACGTCAAGACAGGCGGTGAAACATAAAGATCTGGAATCTTAAAAAAGCGACGAGCAATGGACTTCGACAGCGTGAATCTTTCGCCTGTCGAGCCGAAATCAAAATATGCTGTACTTCTAATATTTCGCCAAGGTGGTGTTACGTACAACACTGAAACCAAATGGAAATTTCTCTGGTAACTTTCGGGTTCAACAAAGACAGAGAAGGAATCGAACACCACAAGTAGATCTGTGATCTCTGTTGTGTGTCTCACAGTGTTTACTGAAGTCGCATCTATTTAAAGTTTGCCTGTTTGTCTGGCAAATAACATTCATTTTGTACTCAACTCTGCAAAGGTTAAAAAAAAAAATGGAAATGTGGCAGTGAAAAATTACTTGAATGAAAGCTTGTTGTCTCTTTTGTGCTTTATTATTTACGGTCAAGGTTCTTTCGAAAAGGGTTGAATGTGAACTGTCAGAAATTTATTTAATTGCATATGCTTTGTGATTGTGTGTTTCGCTTGCACGCACGCAACTGAAATAGGAAGGGTTTCTTGCCTCTTATAGCAAATATGTTGCTTGTTTCAAGAAATGTTTCGGTGGAAAATATTTCAGTGAAATTTCCAGCTTTTGTAAATTTATCATGTTGTGTAATTTTCGAGCTTAGCAAATTTGCATACTTGTGCTGAAATGTGATACGGGGAGAATTTTTGTGGTAACGCATAAGTCACGAAAATAAACAGGTCTGTTGGAAGCGTGCTTGAGTTTCAACAAAATGACCCCCAAAATCGGCAAAAGATTGTGACGCTGATGAATAATAAAGTAGCTGCTATTACCAAAACGATGGAATTACCTGGTGATAAATAACCTTGTCTTGGAGAGTAAATTTTTGATTTTCCGGAAACAATGGTCAACCTCTGAGAGTTGGGCGATTGTGATCTTTGTGTTGAATTTGCACATTTCTTGTCAAAATTTATAACAATCGAAAGAAAAAGAAAACTAACAAAAACAAAAACTCGGTAGCTTGGCATCGTTTGATACAGATGCGTCACTGTTTCGCGAGTAAACATGCCGCGGTAAAATAACGCGGTAACTTGATCACTGCGCCCGCTGAATTCGATGTGCGATTTACTCGGTGCAGCCAAACTTGTACAATTACAACAAAACAACTAAAATCTCCCAAACTGTTTTCCGCTGATGGTAACTTTTTATATTCGTGGTTAAAATTTAATGTTGTTTTCATGTCGTAGATTTTGTTACCGATGGCAAAATATTTTATGCTCGATCGACCGTCCTGAAACTTCCTTCTGCTCTTCTTAAAAATTGTGTATCCATATTTATTTACTTTTACATCAATATTTGTTTTGCATAAAGCAAGCTAACAAAATCTGTATCTTGCTTGGTTCGCATTTGATAGCATTAAAATAGAATTTTTGGTCCTATGCTTCTGTTACTGAGTGGTATATTTCTTAGGTCGCTCAGCTTTCAACTTTTGTTTACAAAGCTGTCAGATGCTGTCAGTGCACGCTTACACTTGTGGTGGAAAGAAGTTGCATGATCAACATGTCAGCCCAGAAGCCAATGTTTCTCGATTCCCTTTTATTTTCTTCAGTCTCTCTGGGTTCAGTACTTTGCTAGTAACCACATGTCTTCTCAAGGGGCTATTTATCTAAGACTTCTACCATGGCGCTACAATGATAGACAATACCAAAACAATATCGTGTAATGTTAGACCTACATATTACGCAAAGACAACGGTCAACATGTCATCCCAGAAGACAATGTTTTTCACTTCCCATTTATTTTCTTCAATCTTTCTGGGCTCAGTACTTTGCTAGTAACCACATGTCTTCTCAGGCTATTTACCGAAGACTCCTACCATGGCACTACAATTATAGACAATACCAAAACAATATCGTGCACTGTTAGAGCTACAGATTACGCAAGGACAACTTGAATCTCCTGGAAGACAACACACAGCTCAGTTGACATTATGGAATAAATCGCTGTGTTACTTCACTACCACACGTAAGCAATGCGTGTCAATTTTTTTTAAAGAGAACAGGAATTTCTTCTTTCTGACAAATGATTAATTAATAGGCCGGTAGCCAGGTTTTTAACCTCAGAAAAGGATCTGTTTCGTCGTACGAACGTGTGAGGACCTGTGAGCCAAAGGGCCTCTGCTGGTATGACTTCTGGTATGATCCAAAATAAGACACAAACAGCAGTGATAAACATATTGAACTTGTTCATTTTAACTATGACTTGACGTTTCGTATGTGCTCTACATACATTTTCAAAAGTAACCGTTAAAATTTAAAACAGCTATTTATATATAACAAAGCAGATGAGGGGACTGGAACCTAGATTAAGCAAATACTTAACAGTAAAATATAATAATAATAATAATAATAATAATAATATTAATAAAAACAGAAAAGATTAATAAAGCATCAGCATTTCACTTCCGACGTTGACGTTGAAAGCTGGCTCAAGTTCTTGAATAAAGAAGGTCTCTTTTATTTTACAATGATAGTCAGTTTTGCCCTTCGCTAAAATATCAAAATGATCCCACTTGATGTTATGTCCAGTGGCCTTGACGTGGTCAGCAATGGCTGAAGTATTGTCATTTTTAGCTAGGGCCTTAAAATGTTCGGTTTTTCTATCGTGAAGCCGCCGTTTAGTTTTACCGATGTAAAAACCATTACAATCCCAACAATTTGCTCTGTAAATAACTCTGGATTGTCGTGAACGATTAATACGGTCCTTGTAAGGAAAGAATGATTTTATACATCGAGTGGTATGACTTCTGGTATGTCTTCTGAGTGACCCCCCCTCCCCCCCCCCAACTTGAAAAAAATTGCGTGGAACGCTGCACGTACCACAGGCAACCCAGTGTACCCTCACGGAGGGTCTAGTTTTTTTTTTTTTCCGTGTCGGTAAAAGTCTTGCCTGTCACTCCCCCGGTAAGTAGTGTCTTTGTGTATAGAGCCTTCTGCCCGTATTTTCTTAGGATCGAGAGGGTAGTGGAACTGCGTAGATTTCTCTTGTGGACACAGTAGAATCATTAACTTAGCCTGCAATGGCGTCGAAAGTCATGCAACGCGAATGGCGTTTTAGTGGATCCTTAAACAAAATATACCCTTATGGAGCTCAATAATGGAAAGTCAGTTGGATAAACTAGGCATGAATCTCAAAAGCGACGAGTACTGGACTTCGACAACAATCTATCGCCCGTCGAGACGAAATCAAAGTGAGCAGTATTTACTTGAAGTACATGGTAATTTGACACAATTGAGTTTCTTGTCTTCACGCACGCAATGAAATAGGAAGAGGTTTTCGCCTCTAAGAGCAAATATGTTGTTTGTTTCAGTAAAATTTTCGCTGGAAAAGGATTCTGTGGTATTTTCTGCCTTTGTGAATTATAATATCATGTTGTGTATTGAATTTTCGAGCTTAAGGTTCAAATGTGATATGGGAGAAGTTTTTTAGTATTGCTCTGTAAGAAGGAAGGGTTCACAGGCCTGTTGGAAGCGTGCTTGAGTTTCAACAAAATGAGGCCCAAAATCAGTGAAAACTTGTGACGCAGATGAATAATAAAGTAGCTGCTATTTCCAAAATGATGGAATTACCTGGTGATAAATAACGTCGTACGCGTCTTGGAGAGTAAATTTTGACTTTGCATAAACAAGAGTTGGGCGATTGTGATCTTTGTTTTGACTTCGCTCATTTCATTGTCAAACTTGATAACACTTGACAGAAAAAGAAACTTACAAAAACCCGGTATCTTGCCATCATTTGACACAGATGCTTCACTGTTTGGCGAGTAAACATGCCGCGGTAACTTAATCACGGCGCCCGCTGAATTCCGGCCATGTCACTTTCGATTTTGCAATTTACTTGAACGTAGCAAAAATCTCCAAAAATGTTTGTCGCTGATCGTAACTTTTTATATTCTATATTCACGGTTCAAAATTAATGTTGTTTTCATGTCGTAAATATTTTATTCTCGATCGACCGTCCGGGAAACTTCCTTCTGCTCTTTCTGAAAACTGTGTATCAATATTTATTTGCTTTTTCATCATCAGCATTTGTTAGCGTTAATAGTATTTTCGGTCAGATGTTTCTGTTTTTTATGAGGGGTTTATTGTTTTGGTCTCCCATCCCAACACTAACCCCGCGAAACAGGGCTTGACTTCAGTGAAGTTTAGTATTAGAAAGTTTTCGGATGCTCATAGGGCACACTTGTGGTGAAAAGAAGTTGTGAGGGAACTTGAAAATTATCAACATGTCAGCCCAGAAGCCAATGTTTCTCGCTTCTCTTTTATTTGTTATTCTTCAGAGACTGGAATGCTGTATTTCAATACCACACAATTCAGTGCCCTCTGATTTTCTGTAGCACGTACCACAGGCAAGCCAGTGTATGCTTCACAGAAGCATCTAGTTCACATGTAAACAGTGCCTCGAACACCCGAGACGAGACAGCAAAACCTTAAATGCGCACGCATAAAGTAAAAATCAAAGAAGCAACAATTTGGGAGCTTATACATGTTTTTAGCGTTTATTTTCGAAAGAAAAGTTTTTTTCTGCCAAAATTCTCACCGCTGTCAATGGAAACTCTCCGATTCATTAGCAGCTTGGAACTTGGAACTTCTTTTATTTAAACTACATATTACTGCTGCGTTAAGATTGTCAGTCTATTTGCTGAATGTGAAAACGCAACTATACTTAATAAAAACGAACTAGAAAGAAAGAAAGACAAACGATGATACGTATTTTTTGAAGGTGCGTCTTCAAAATATATGCATAATTAAGTACGGTCAACTTTATCTCGCTCGCTAAAGTTGTCTCGGGAGCAACCTCGTTCCCAGGGTCTTCTCGGCTTTCAATATGGCGGTGGGTCTTGAGAAGACCCTGGCACACAGTGAACTAAAAAGATCGCTGATTGGTGCTTTTCTCATATGAACTCTGATTGGTTTAATGTCGAAAGAAAGATGGTGGCTAGTGAGGAACAGAATTCGTGTTTAAATCATTTTCAAAATTGTAGCTGTTCCGTAAGAAGCAGCTGCAAATTAACAAGCATAACAGACAAAAATAATTCACCGTTTTTTCACGTTGTACGATGATCTACATCAGGCCTCGATTCCAATTAAAACTACGTTGGCTTTTCAGGGCCTCTGGCATAGCGATCGTTCTATAATATAGAAGGATATAATGGTGTTTGAAAGACGCAATGGTAATTAAGTGATTTTATTTCGTACGTACCTTTACGTTTTGGTTCATTTTGGCGTCTCACAATTGTAATTCCTTGACGCGAGTATTGTTACTGTTAATCAGTGTTTGCACCATGTCAGATTGTGTTACAAATTATAAAATTGTGCAACAGGGTTCATAGATTATTGATGTGGTTGATTTAGGGGTTGTATGTGGTTCTGTTGACTCGTGTGACAGCTGCAACGAAGGCGGGTCAGTTAAATACAGGTCAAGACTAGAGGTCGCTGCTCCAATAATCAACAACTAAGCCAAAAGTTTCCCCGAGACCTGAAACAACATTTTTGTTGAGTGATTAGCGCTAGCAGACACTCTTGGTGTTGTTTATTTGTCTGCAGCACGGTGACATGTACACTCACCTGTGGAATGTGACCTGTGTTTTATTTCAATAGACCTGCAGCTGCAGTAATCCATATTCTTTCCCATCCCTTCCACACTCTTCAGCTAGTGGTGCACAGAGAGATCTAGCTCGGTCGGTTTTCATCATTGCCTTTTACTTTCATTAATAAAAAATATTAATCTCCTCACCCCAAACAAAGTGCATGTCATCTTGTAATTTTCCAAGAGAGTTATTTAAGACTGTGAAGTCTTAACAATACTTATTATTCTTGAAAATAATTGTAAGGCTTATCATTATAGTCTTATTGACCTGTCAATTTGCTTACGACTTCAATTTTTGCTTCTTCTGATTTAAAAATATAAATATGTATATTAAACAGTATTCTTTAATTTTGTACACATTACTTTTTTAGCATCACACTCCTGTGAGTTTTCTTGTACTCCAATAATTTAAGTTGAATTATTCGTTTTCAAAACATGCTTTGAAAATATTCTCTAGCATTGCTCAAGTTGTGGCATTTTAATTACTGTCTGAAGATGTGGTACATCGAGTGATTTGGGGGAAGATTGCGGACTGGACAGGGGGATTGGGAAATAAAATTGAAGGTGACAAAGCACAGGAAATTTGCAACTTCACCAGCAACAAGAAACTATTTCACAAGAAGAAATAGCGTTTTGTTTCTGGAATGGTAAGGGCAGGAGAAAAGATAAAATACTGTAGTGTGGGTCATTTGGTCGGTCATATATATTTCACTTTGTCTATTGAAACTCTCAACAAAGAAGGACAAAAATGTGGACGCAGACTATCTGAACGGTTAGAAGCCTGTCAAGGAATATTAACCATTAAAGAGAAGAACATAATGATACTTGTCTACAAATACCTAATTTTCCTTCAAATGCCACAGCATAAAATTTCAAATTCCATTTTCTGTGAATCTTCCATTACTTGTGGTACATGTGAACCTAGGAAGTTACCAGTACTAGCTTTAAAATAACTGGTTCCTGGAAAACCCAATTTACTACTACAACTCACCAGTGGGAAGATTGTTTACATTACTTATTACCATGAAGAGAGATAGCTTTGGATTTTTCAACAATATATCCCTTTAATATAACCGAAAATCATTCAGATAGTGAAAACTTCATATTTATGACCCATTTCGTTCACTTTCATGCTTGTCGGCATTATGATTTGCTATACTTCAGGTTCACATGTTCACAAGTTTGTTTTTACGTCTCATAGATGTTCAGATGTTCAATTACAAACTCTGTTTTGAATGATCACTCTACTTCATTGTATAAATAGTTCACCCTGAAGTCTAAATAGATGCAATTCGTTTCTGAGTAAATGAAATGAAACAAAAATGTAGTTTAAGGAATGGAGGCAAATAAAACAAACCGTGCCATTGTCCCTGCCTCCAAAACAGCAGATTAAAAGCCAGTTTGATAACACAGCAAAGATCTACCCCTAACCCTGGGCTCATTTGACAAGAACTGCTAAAGATGATGAGATGCTTATGTTTAGGACTTGCACAAATTGTGCCCTTTTTTAATTAGACTCAACAGATTTCATGAGCAGCATTCCAAGACATCACATTGTCTTCACTGGTAGGACAAGACGTGGAAAAGTTATTTTCATAGCTTGAAAAGTGCAAGAAGCAGATTGCTAATCCTATGGAATAGCATGTTCAACAATATACATTGGCTTGATTATGTCAACTTTACAACAAAATATATTTACAAATTATAACAAGTTGTAAGAATCAGAATGTGGGCACTAAACATGCTGTGGTTCCCTGTTGGCAATCAGAAGACAATTAAAATACTGATTTTACACTGACATGACAATACTTGCAGTCGATCGATGAGATGAGAGATAAAACCACAATACAACAATCTAATGGTTTCACTGTGAAAGTGAAGTACCACAGATATATATGTGGTATAATAATACTTCCCTTTAGGAAAATAGCTTTGGGTCAATGTATACTGGGGAAAGTCGTTGTCAGAAGATGATAATTAGGTTTAATTGATTGAAAATAAACATGCAATATAAACTATACATTACGGAAGACAGCGAACACACCTCCGTGACTAAATAGCTAGAACCAGGGCTTTCATTAAACCTTAGCTCACTGGATTTTAAGGTAATCAAATGTCTGTGATGCTACGGGTGAAACTGTGTGCAATGGCTGTTTCCAAACTGTTTAAAAATCACAGCCTCGAGAAATAATAGCCGTCTATAAAATTGCATTGGTTTAAAATAACATGGAATGAAAAGAAAAGCAAGACTTCTCTGTCATCTACCGCATTCTCGTTGCTCGTGCATTCATCCATCTGTATTTTTGGTTTCTTACATCAAAGTTTACAGCTTTGGGTTCCCCCTTCGTACTCCATTTTGTTTGTTGGCAGTTGGCGTACCCAGATTTCTCTCACCTTATTCTTTGCCGCCATTTTGAAAAAAATTTGCGTATCTGTCCATCCTTGATCACGTGATCTGATGCTCAAGACCCGCCGCCATATTGAAAGCCGAGAAGACCCTGGGAACGAGGTTGGTCTCGGGAGGAGGGCTGTCTCGGGTAACCGGAACGCAGCGATCAAGCAATATTGTCTACCCCCGCTTTGTCCAAGTTGTGAGTTGTCAGTGGTTTTAATTACGCAACGCTGGCGTTCAAGGACAATTCTTTGTGCTATAAGAACATGTGTTAAAGTAATCTGTTCAATTCTTTGATCTGTGTCAATCGACGAAAGAACGCACTGGTTTAAAACTGACAAGCGAACACGCTGGTTCGAAATTGACAATTGAACACGCTGGTTCGAAAGTGACAAGCGAACACGCTCGTTCTGTTCAAAATTTGTAGGTATAACCCTATTCCTTGATCAGCCGCTGCTTACAATTCAATTTATAAATTACAAATACATAAGGCAACTAAAAGCCCTTTTAAAAACGAAATAGTAAGCTTACTCACCTCTAAAAGAGCCTCCAAACTCACTAGCTGAAGCGTCCGCTGAAACAACAAAACAAACCACACGGTGGAAGCGATACATCTACATGGGCGTTTTCCATTTACCAAGAAATTCCGGTTGGGATATAAACGGCACACACGTTTTTGGTTCGCTCCAGTGGAAAATTTTCGGAATAAACGGAATTTCTGAAAAGGTAGTCCTGTTTTCCCGTTGGAAACTTTCCGATGGAAATGTGTGCTGAAAAAAAGCCCTTCTCCACGGACGTCTGAGATCGATAGTACAACTTTTGAAAGGTCTTATCACTTCGAATTCCAGGCTATTCATAGCCACATTTTTAAACTTGTGTGCCACGGCGTTGCGAAACATGTTTCAGCAGGCGTTGCACCGTGTAACATGGTCGGTTTCGTGAAACTTTTTGAACTTCCGTTGCGAGACAAGTTTCACGAAAAGTAGAACCGCTTTCTACTTCTGGAACGGTCGCAACCATCGCAGTGGTGACAAAAACAAGAGTTTCACCGTGTAACACCACTTTGTGAAACTGGTCTCCCTCGCTCTTGTCACGCTACGCTGCGTAAGCCAATCAGAAATCGGCAAAGGCCATGTAAATAACATTTCGAGACCAGTTTCAACGTTTCCGAAGGATTTTCGATCTTTTATGTTACACGGTGCAACGCCTGCTGACACTTTTTTTGCAGGGCCGTTGCACATGAGTTTCAGCTAAAAGTTTCAACGTGTAACAGCGGCTTAAAATCGCAATCACTGGGCGGTGAACGGACCTGAGTTAAATGGAACACTTTTTTCACCCGATGGAAATTTCCACCGAAATTTCCGGAAATTTTTTGTAAATGGTAAACAACCATGCAAGAACGTGACGTCCCTACCCAAATATAGGGTATTACTTACACCCAAATATGGTCAAGAAAGGGTACTCACGCACAGATCTATGATTTGCCAACTCGTCGGCCGACCCTCAGGGGTCGGCCAAGCAGAACAAAATCGAAACAAAGATGTTCACAACGCAAGCCAATCAAATTCAAAGATTTGGGTTCCGGACTGCCTGCTGATGGAATAACGCAACTTTTAACGCAATTAAAACTTAAACAATTTTAATATTCGAAAAACCATAAATGGTAGCGTCCTCGTTTTATCACGAGACCAAGGCGGAAACCCAAGTCACTTCTACTGAAAAAAAGGCATATCGAATGACGGAACCGAGGCGGAGCTCTTTCAGAAGATCTCAAACCTTTGTACCTGTTAAGAGCACGCCAAAATGTTTACCCATACCATAATTGAATTCTTAGGCCACATCATATTCAACTTTACTCGAAGTGTCGCTGAAAACTATGATTTCGTCGAAAACTCGAATGTTTCAGACTTGATTGGCTACAATGCCTTAGAAGACACAGGCAAAGAATGGTATTCTCAATCCACGGATGATGAAGTCATTTACCAAGAGTACAGCAATAGCGACGCTACTGCTCTGGATTATCTAACAACCCGCCAGTTTGTCCACGCCAAATTTACAAACACGTCTTCGACAGAAGATAACACTAAAGAAATAGAAAGAGAATCTAAAGCAAATGACATGGCATGGAAACGCCTTAGACCATCGATCACCACTTCAATAAGGAATTCACTGTATTTTGGCTTTTTAATATCCGTTGTAAGTGCATCTGTGGTTGGTGTGGCATCATTTACTGTTTATTACTTCAGCTATCAAACACAACTCAACTGTGAAATGCATTCTAGAGAAAAAATACCCATTGAGTTGCAATGGGTGATCACGCTCTCAAAGATTATCTCTGTTGGCTTTCTTTACTTTTGGTTTTTCCTCAGCATTATCTTTTACTTTTGCCCGTATCAGCCGTCAGGCGTCAAACGAAGACTCGTCCTTCTCAGCGTACTGTTTTTCCTTTTGGATTCTGTTTATCGCATTGCCATGCAAGTTTGTGGTGTTTCTCATTCAAAGCTCACGGCCTTGCAGCGCATTCCTGCTGAAGTCATATTTTGTATTTGTACCTGCAGTCAGATTTACATCATTAAGAGGCATTTTTGCACAGGATCTCT
>NC_090886.1:48723136-48740636 GCF_036669925.1 Montipora capricornis
TAAGAAAAATCTGTACGTGGGAACGTTTTGGGCGCGAACGTCCTTAATCGATGTCATACCATAGTGTTTTTTCTTACCTTTTTCCCGCCAGTTACTTTCTTTTGTTCGAGAGCCCATTGTGCCAACGAAATTCTATTTCTCGACAATCCTTGATAACTAGTACCCAGTCCCTAACGTTTCATTTAAAAGAAGTCGCCTGATGGAACAAATTTTGCTATTTAGCTGGATTGTACTCATCACATGCATTCCTACGAAGTTGAATTGCTCTTAACAAATCGAGAACAGAACAGACTTTCATACTGAAATGTAGTCTCGCCGTTTTTATGTACTCACCCTTTGAATTAGTCCATGATAAGATTGTTTGCCACATACTTAAGTGCAGAGCTGTTCCATCCTTGGATATGGTGACTTTGCAGCCTCGATGTGGTTGTATCTTTATACAGCACAATTCCTATACAGGAAGCCATCACCAATGCTTCAAATAGAATCCTAAACCCAGTACTCCGCCTCTCCAGACAAGATGTCTCGGACCTCCTCCAAGTCACGCTAAACAACATGTATTTTTTCTTCAGAGATCAAGTTTTTCGCCAAAGAGAGGGCCTACCCATGGGTTCCAGCATTTCAGGCATACTGGCCATCCTGTTTATGGACAAACTTGAAACCATCGCCCTCTCCTCGCACCTAATGATAAGCCCTTACAAGAGATATGTTGACGATATCTATCTCCAAACAGCTAATGAAGAAACAGCTGACCACTTCCACGACATAATGTACACCCTAATTTGAAATTCGAAATTGAAAAACCAGAAATAACGTCGAGTGGCTTGTCATTGTCATTATTTGATTTCAAAGTCACCATATCCAAGGATGGCAACAGCTCTTTTGAATTCTACAAAAAACCAGCCAAGAAACCACTATTTGTCCACCATCAATCAGCTATGCCAACCAAATCCAAACACAACTTCATTCGCAACGAGCGAAAACGCATCAAGGACAGATGCTCCTCAAATATATCTGCAAAACAACACCTAAACACGTTCGATGACATCCTTCGCCTCAACGGTTATCCAGAGAACAGTATAGAGCAGACAAAACGCCCACAAAATCCTCAACGAAACTCCCAACCTGGCAACACAGAATGGTCATGCATGCATATCTGAAGATCCCGTACATCTCTGAACGACTCAATCACAGGATCACTAACATTTTCAGAAAAGAAAACATCCCAGTACGCATTGCCCACAAATCCTACACGCTCAGACAAGCCCTATCCCACACCTCCACGGAGCGCAAATGCACTAGAGACAAATCGGCCTTATAGCTATCTCTAACACTGGATTATGTTTACGAAGAAATGCAGTGTACCAGCTCACGTGTAACAGCTGCGATCAAGAATATATTGGTAGCACTACACGCTTCATCCATGGTCGCGTAAGAGAACATATCAACAACGAAAACTCCTCTGTTAAAAAACACATTTACTCCTGCCAGAAAGAAGGCTACAAAGGCATTGAGGTCAAGATAATTATGAGCGAAAACGACCCCGCTAATCTACGCCTCTATGAAGCATTTTACATTAGAAAGTACAAGCCCACACTCAATTCCCGAGAAGAATGTACTGAATTCGCAGACCTATTTTAATATTCTATTTTAGAGACGATTCCTAAGCGCTTTTAGAGGTCCTTTGTTTAGAGACACTCCATCATTAGAGCTTTGTGTTCTACTCACAGTTTATTTCTATAGCCTTCATACACACATCACATCTTTTACACATTTCACCCTACACCTTCTTTGCATATATATATAGCGCGCGGAATATTTTCTCGTCCCTGATGATGCCGTTGATCGGCGAAAGCTTGGATTTTAGTTTTTACTTTTAAACAGCAGTTTAAGGCCTCAATAGAACATTTATATATATATATTTTAATCATGCTGCTGAAGGACAACATGAACAGATTATGATTGTTTCTGTAAGTCGTACTTAGACGGAGGTAGAACATATATCATATGGCACAAATAATCAGGTGCCATACCATGCATATATTTTGGTAGGAGCGAGTTCTGGGAAAAAATATAGAATGAAAGGTGTACTAAAATGAGACGGTACGGCACATGCAGCAAGATTTTTCCTCTTCATTAACCTGTGGCCAGAGCACTGAAACCGCCTAAACATCGTCTGTTGTCGTATGGGGCGAAAACGCTAATTTTAATCCAAACGCTAAACAGACTCAGACATTGTATATCCTACTCTCGGCTCGAGGAAAACGACACAGCTTTGTACCTGCAGAGGATAGAATCAAAGTTAAAAGCAAACAGTAGTTTCCGCCGGCGTCGGAGTATTCAACAAAACGTGTTTACCAAACATGGCATGGGATAACATTGACAGGTTAAAAGAGACACTCACTGGAGAGGGAACTGCTCACCGTGTCAATGGGATTGTTGTCCAGCCAGGGGTATATGGACCCCACCCCTCTAATGTACAACCTCCATCTGTCAGGAAATAGAAGCAGAGGACAATAACGCAGGCCGGAGTTTTAGCCACTAGCTGCATATATCTTAGAAAACAGAACAGGACCAGAACCTCTGAAGGAAGCTACGAGTGATTCTGGTGGTCAGGAAGAGATTGCTAGTCAGGTGGTTATACAGGCGTAATTAGTCGGTTTGTGCGCGGACTTCCGAGATGGAGGTCGCCAGTTCGATCCCGTCTCATTCGATCGACGTTTGTTTCGACTTTCCTCTGATCCGCGTAGCCGTAGCTTTGAATGCCTGTAAAAAGGAGCATTGTCGGAGGACGAAGCTTGGAGGGGGGGGGGGGGGGGGTGGTAAAAGGTGTGCACCGAGGGCGACAAGTTTATCAGCAACTCTAGTTCCCTGTTACGTGTTATCCTCGTTGCAGCTTATCGCAAGACTAGTTAAAGTAGAGAGTCAGCGGGTCCCAAGCAGGACAGGCTTCATCATCACAGAGTCTCGTGGCCACAAACCAGGCATGCAAGATGTTCTTAGATATCTTCCTACGGAAATGCTCCTAAGACCCATCTATCCAAAATAAATGAGATATTACGTCATTCAGAGGACATCAGAAAGATCTTAATTCTACACCAAGTTGATTGACATTAGTAACTTGGTTTGCTACTGTCCGGGAAGATGTTTGTCACGCTCTCGTTGGCCTTCATTCCTTCACAGGGTGCAACACAGTCAGTGCCTTAATTTGCTGGAAAAGGCAAGTTAGCTGCCCTGAAGATTATGAAGGCAGACCGTTACGCATACTGACAAGCATTCAGTGAGCTGGACCAGTCGTGGAACCTGTCTAAAGACCTTATCCGGCATATGGAGAGGCCGGGTGACCTGCTTTCTTTACTCTTCTGGGGAGAATGCAAGTGACGTGAATGATTTTAGACATATATAGTGTTTTCTGCACAAAGAACAGAGAGATTCGAGAGAGAGTGAATAACACAATTTGCCATCTCTCTGGCGAAGGCTGCATTCGTAAGCACACTACAAGGGCCAGCTATCAAGCATTCATTTCGAGGTACGGTCTGCGGTGTAGCCCTTCAATCCTTGACCCCGTTGGACTCGGATGGCCTATCGATGGGAAACTTAGCGAAGGCGAACAAGGTTTGACTAGGACTGGGTGGATGCAAAGCCTGCTCCAGAGGCTGTACTCAGTGGAATTACTTGCATGCAGATGTGTTAGGTTTTGTAGACTTCATGACTGTGTTTGCATGGCGAATGGCCTCACACTTGTACAGACCTGTGTAGATAACCAATTTGTAAAGGAAGCCAGATTAAAAGATCATTGATGCCGAAGATAGTGAAGATGATGATGTAGTCATTGATTTTCTGATGTAGTCAATGATTATGACTATTGATATCCATGTTGATTGTTCGCCTTCTGCTTTTCGGATTTAACTGTAGTTTCGAGCGATTAACAGCTTGCTTATGCGATGAAATAGTAAGAAATACAAGGTTGGATAGCACTTGTGCATTTCATTACCTCTGAAGAGAGAGTGAAAAAACTATTCCATAAAGTAAATGAATTGATTTTTACGAGCAAGACTGCACTTAAGTATGTGGCAAACAATTTTATCATGGACTAATTCAAAGGATGAGTACATATAAACGGCGAGACTACATTTCAGTATGAAAGTCCGTTCCGTGTTCTCGATTTGTTAAGAGCAATTCAACTTCGTGGGAATGCATGTGATGAGTACAATCCAGCTAAATAGCAAAATTTGTTCCATCAGACGCCAGTCTAAGTCGACTTTTTTAAATGAAACGTTAGGGACTGGGTACTAGTTATCAAGGATTGTCGAGAAAGAGAATTTCGTTGGCACAATGGGCTCTCGAACAAAAGAAAGTAGCTGGCAGGAAAAAGGTAAAAAAAAACACTATGGTATGACATCGATTAAGGATGTTTGCGCCCAAAACGTTCCCACGTCTAGATTTTTCTTTAACTTGCCACGCAGAAAGGTAATGATCTACTTTGGCCAAGAAGGCAAAAAAAAAATGGACGGTCACCGTGCTCGTTTTCGAGATCATGAGGTGCACTTTTAGAAGATTGCGTTATTTTAAGACGATCTTAGCTTACAACTGTCAGCAATAAAAAAGCTACATTAGTGAAATTTAGATCAGGTAAACGTCCTCAATTCAACATAACTAATATAACTAAACAAACTTTTGCAGCTGATGTCGTTTTCTGAGGTGAAATAGACCTTGAAAAACGATACATACTAGTCTAAGAAAGAAAACTTCGGTCGCACGAGAGCATAAAAGGCGAAATATTTGTGGCTTCTCACGTACAGATTCTTTTTGTTTTTTGCTAAAATGGACAAAATCAGGAAAGGAAGTGATCTACGGAAAGAAAAATGGGGGTCACCGAGCATTCAAGAGAGTAAAATCGCTGCGAAGTTCTCAAAGCGATTGTCTATTCGTACTGTCACGCCATCGCGTGACATTTCAAAGAAGACCTGGGTCCACAGCTATCCCATGATGCCACATGCTTTCACGTTCCATTCTTGTGGAAAATGTTAGCGCCTTTAGCATCTTGTTTACCTTCGTGTTCTGCGATGCATGACGTGTGCGTGATATGCGCGAAAAAATGCGCAGTAGCAATGGGCGTGAACGTCCCCAGTAACTGAGCAATAGAATGAAATGACTGTTTTTTGATCACGTGACTAGTCATGTAATGATAACCTGTCATAAGGTATGGATCGAAATTTGTACTTATAGACTAATAGTATGCTTCAGTTGCGACATGATTGTAATATAAGTAGTTGTGTCCCACATTAGGAGAACGTAATTTCTAATCTGGGGTATCCTGTGCATTGGGTGAGCTTAAATTACGTCATACCTGCATGTGGATCTCGGTTTCGATACGTCAGCCTCGATGCCAATAAGTTGAGTTTCAAGTTTATTAACTTCTTATTTTACTATTACAATGGTAAAGGCTACACTGTCCCACAAATAGCAAATGCTTATTTAGCCGGTAATGTTTCATCTGAAATGTGCAAGGAAGTTTTAAATAGTAAATTACTAAACTAATTAATTAATTGATTAAAAGCCAAAATAAAATAAATAAATAACCAAAACCAAAAGATGGATTACTTGATATGGACAATTTAAGAGAATAACGGAAAATAAGTCTCAACAAACTTAATCACTGGTATGATGACAATCTTCTAGTAAAGTGGATAATTCATAAAAATCCTTTGACTTGGGCCCTTTAAGTTTCAATAAGAATGGTTGAGAAAACATGATCAACAATTGCTCATCAGCAATTGCTCAATGCTCCAACACCATTTTTTTTTAGTTGATTTTTTTTAACGTTCACTTCAAAATTAACCTTTTATTTTTTTGACTCGGGGTCAACGGTACCAAGATATTTTGACCAAATGGGGTAAGGTGCGCACCCCTATCCACACCATTTAAGAAACTCTCACAAGTTAAATGGCATGTCGCAGTGCTCTTTGACGCTGTCTTTAAAACGTCCTTCTACAGCAATTAATAGAATCGAAATGGACCAAATGGAAACCATCACGACGTTAATAAACGCCACCGCCAAATGTCTTTTCCACCTGTTTCGCCAGACAGCCATTACTGGCAAATTTTTGTAGCGAGTCTCGATAAAAATTGAAACGCTTGTAAACATCCATTCAATTCCAAGTGGAACCGAAGTAGTTACAGCAAATGACTGCAGCAGTTTCAGAGGAGAGTTGTCGTAGGTGTAAAAATATTGATACAAATGCAAAAATGTATTCACTGTGATAACGGCACTTGATTCATACAGCATGCTCATGATGGAGATGTCGGTGGCGAGTCTCTCGCGGCGAGGGGTGCGAAATCCTCCCCATGAAATTCTTCTGCCTGCAAAGGCCTGGTGACAAATATGGTCAATCACAACCATCATAGTGCGATCAATGACTTCTGCTATCCCGTGAATCACTCCGGTCACAGCAATGGACTCCAGACTCTGCAGATCGACTTGTAGAAGTCTCAGCATTATTGCTGACCCACAATACATAGGCGACAACAGCACAAATGAAGTTCCTGGATGACTAATTTGGCACCAAAGCCGCTGAATACAGATACGGCAGACTCCTTTCAGGATAAAGGCTATGAGAGGTGTAAACACAGCTAATAAGAGCTTGCCGGATGCATCTTGCTTGTTGTAGACGGGGTATATAGAATAAGGAACTAGAATTGCGATAGATTGTCCTAGAGCATATGGAGCAATAAAAAGAAGCACAAACTTGACTTGCTTAATCAGAGATCCTGTGCAAAAATGCCTTTTAATTATGTAAATCTGAGTGCAGTTACAAATAGAAAATATGACTTTAGGAGGAATGCGCTGCAAGGCCGTGAGCTTTGAATGAGAAACACCACAAACTTGCATGGCAATGCGATAAACAGAATCCAAAAGGAAAAACAGTACGCTGAGAAGGACGAGTCTTCGTTTGACGCCTGACAGCTGATACGGGCAAAAGTAAAAGATAATGCTGAGGAAAAACCAAAAGTAAAGAAAGCCAACAGAGATAATCTTTGAGAGTGTGATAACCCATTGCAACTCAATGGGTATCTTTTCTCTAGAATGCATTTCACAGTTGAGTTGTGTTTGAAAGCTGAAGTAATAAAGAGTGAATGATGCGACACCAACTACAGATGCGCTTACAACGGATATTAAAAAGCCAAAATACAGTGAATTCCTTATTGAAGTGGTGATCGATGGCCTAAGGCGTTTCCATGCCATGCCATTTGCTTTAGATTCTCCTTCTATTTCTTTAGTGTCATCTTCTGTCGAAGAGGCGTTTGTAAATTTGGCGTGGACAAACTGGCGGGTTGTTAGATAATCCAGAGCAGTAGCGTCGCTATTGCTGTACTCTTGGTATACGACTTCATCATCCGTGGATTGAGAATACCATTCTTTGCCTGTGTCTTCCAAGGCATTGTAGCCGATCAGGTCTGAAAGATTATCGCTTTTGATGAAGTCATAGTTCTCAGCGACACTTCGAGTAAAGTTGAACACGATGTGGGTAAAGAATTCAGCAATAGTATGGGCTAACATCTCGGCATGCCTTTAACAGCTACATGGGGACACCGCTCCGTCTCGTGATTCCACTCGATGTCTTTCTATGAGTAGAAATGACTTTGGCTCCTGCTAATCAGCTTCAATCTCCTCCGTTTCAGTACTTGTGGTTGTAAACATTTTTGTTTCGTTTTTTTTCTGTTTTCAGTTCAGTTATTTTGTTTATAACACTTTCACTTGTATAAAGATAGCGAGAGGTAATCGAAAAATGATATACTTGAGAGTACTTGATACCGCGGGCACAGTTTTCCCAATCGGACCGACCACGTCCAGTGAATAACATAGACGTCAGTGTCAGTGTCAGTTTCCATATGGAAAACCCAATCTGCAAAAAAACACTCAGTGCCCATTATCTACTGATAGGAGCTCATCGATGGGAGCGTTCCCGAATAGATTTATTTATAAGATGCCTCCCTTGGGAGATTGAGCCCGCCCCCTGTTAAAAGCCGATCAAAACAAAGCTATATCAGTCTCAGCGGCAAGGGAAATATGATACTTTTTGCGGGTAAACATGTTCCGGCCTAGAAATACCACTACTACCAACAACATGAAAATCGATGCCCAAAAAATTAAAGAACTACGCATCAGTTTCCTTAAGCGGGAGTCTCCAGTGGGACATCTAACCGCGGTCGTGTTATTGACACTGTTACACACTTTCAATTACTTGGAGTGTATATCTCATCTGATCTCACTTGGTCCCATGATGTAGATTATACTTGTAGTAAGGCAAGCAAAAGACTCTATGCTCTTCGTACCCTAAAACGTGCTGGTACGTCATCAAACGACCCGGTTTCAGTTTACTGTTCGTTTGTCAGACCGATAATGGAGTACGCTTGCTAAGTCTGGCACTTCACTATCAGTAACAGTCGTCGTGACCAAATAGAACAAATTCAGCAAAGAGCGCTTAAAATTACCCTTCCAAGTTATTCCTACGAGGAAAGCCTGGTTACAGCCTACCTGATTACGCTGTTTGAACGCCGAGAGAGTTTATGGCATGCACTATACAGATCTGCTCTTGGACCTACCAGCAAGCTGAACTGTTTACTACCTGAAAATAAAATACATCACTAACGTCTCAGGAATCCAAAAACAATCCCAATTTTTAAATCCCGAACCAAAAGATTCGCTGACGCATTCATTCCATCTGCTATGCGCCAGTGGGACGAAACTGACATTTAATTCAGTACTGATATTTGACTAGGCATTCTTAATAATAATATCTCCTAAGCGGATTGACCAATTGTATTGTATAATTCTCATTGTTTTTAATACCACAATTGCTTGTAATCTCGCAATCTGATTGGCTTATTTGCAGTTGTTGATAAGAGTCTAGACAACGCTGTACGCGTCATGCTCGCGTCAATTCGTCACACAATGTAATAGCCAATCAGGAACGCCCATTTTGGGAAATAAACCAATCATATTGTGAGAAAGTTATAGACAACTCTTGCTCTTTCTTTGTGTCATGATTTTGGTCATGATTTTGTGTCATGATTTTGGATTTTGGTCTGAAATAAAAGCTTTCTTTGGCGTTGAATATTGTGGTAAAAAACAAATCGAAAGTGGTTCAGCGTTGTCTGTATTGTTATCGACAACGATATTCGTCATCACAGTGGTCAGTCGGCTGCGCCTCGTGAGTCCACAACATTTTGACTACTGTGATGACGAATATCGTTGTGGATAAGAGTACAGACAACGCTGAACCACTCTCGATTTGTTATATAGATTCTTGAAAAATTATGCTTTTTAGGTCGGGCCCCCTTCGACCTATAATTTTTTTTTTGGTAACAAAGTTTAAATAAATTTACTCGGGAAATGGTTGACTCAAGGAATTAGTGGAAATAGAGGCTCCCCTTGATGAACTCCTGCTTCTGATTGTTCTAGCTTGCTTCAGCGAGCTTTAGAAAACGTGGAATTAAAGCATAAGGTTAGGTTAGTGTCTCTCAGTTCAGTAGAAAGTGCAAGTACAAGTTTTCAGCATGGGTAAAATTGGGTTACATGCAGGTTAGACTTGGGCTTGTAACGAAAGTCGCTCAAAGGTTGCTAAAAAAAACACAAAACTTTTTTGTTTCTCTCTTTTTTTATTTGGTTTGATACAAAATATGCAATCTGTACAACAAAAGTACCATTTCTAAGCATTTGTGTGCATTTTTTTTTGCGTTGTAACATCTCTAAATAAATTTGTTCAAAATGCGCATGAGTAAATATTACTACTCTGGTCTTTTTTCTTGCTTTTCGCAATAAGTGTCTTTGATTTAATCATTTCTTCGATGCAATGTGCTTTATAACAGAGCTTTTCTTTTAAGACACAGTTGCATACGTCAACTCGGAGTTTACCCGACACTACAGTAATGCACCTATCAATGTTAAGCCCCTGGAGCATGGGGTGGGGATTTTGACATTTTCTGAAAAAATGAGTCAAATTGCCCACCTCCGCGACAACATAATAGGCCAAAAGTATAAAAAGCCCCCACCCTGGGGCGAGTAAAGGTGGCCAAAATAATACCCTTTAGACCTGGCTGCACACAATTAGAGAGCAATGTATGTACTCTCACCTTTTGTTCAGCCATCTCTCACGAACGCGGGAAGTTCATTCTAACGCCTTCTGGGTATTTTTCAAGATGGTGGAGTTATTTCCAAGCAACCTCGTCCCCAGGGCTTTTCCCTCACTACTTGGGGAGGGAAAAGCCTTGGGAACCAGGTTGATTTCCAAGCCCTCTTCATTATTTAAGATGGTGGCCATGTCAAATTCCCTACCCTGGGGATATGTCGTACGATTAAAATCCCCACCCTGGGGACAGACCTCACAGTCAAAGCCGCGTGCTTCTGTCTACACGACACCGATCGAGACCGTTGTCGAAACCGGATCAAAAAATTTGAAAACGCTGCCGAAAGTAGTCAAAACGATACGGTTTCAACTGTCTTGTAAACGGCGAAACCGCATCGATTTGAATGCGGTTGCTATTTTGGGTTCAAAGTTTATATTGTTCGATTTTAAATTGTGAATCTTGCGCGTAGTATAGCGCTCGCTTTTTCCATCACGATTTTGATTTCTGGTTTGAATTCGCCTTTTCAGTTTTCATGCATTTGCTGTCCTTAATTAATAAATGGAGAAGCTCATGATAACGATTGGCTGAGGCTTTTCCAATTGTTAACTTTTTCGCAGCCATTGTTATGCTCTGTTAAAGTGATAAAGAAAACAACGAAGCTAAGTTTCTGGATTCGATCGACCTGGAAGAATTCGTGTCTGGTGGGACAATTTTGTGGAAGACAATGGCTCCCTTTCGTCTGTAATGATCGTGAGTTCGGCATGACATAAACATACGAAAACGGGCCCGTGAGAACATGTCCAAGTCGTCAAACCGTGTCTATGTGGACCTATTATAAAATGGGTTTAACATGAGTGCAACTGAGTTCAACCTGCTGATTTGGTACCTTGTGACAATCGCAGGGTATCATGGGATGGACGGTTGTTGGGAAAACCTTTTTCACCGTGTGGTTGTGTGCGAGTTCAATTACTTTGAGCCAGTTTTCACCTGCGAATGAATTTTCACCTTCTTAATACCAAATAAAAACTAAATCAGCTCATGATCATAAGTATTCCATTTATGGACAAATATTTCGATTTGGTTCATAACGTGTCAGCTATCAGCTTCAACTTTCATTTTCTTGCTAAGTTATCAAATTCCAAAGTTTGAGGCCTTTCCTTTCTAATTCAAGAAATTGCTTCCCATTTTATTTCTTAACACAGCCTGTAAAAAAATTGGGAAAAACTTTCAAATGGCATAAAACCATGGACAAAACTACAGACAACAAGGTTAGGAAGATTGCGAGGGTAGTTTTAATTATAAATTCCGAATTAGCCGAAGTCTCTCTTCTTTTTGCGTTCGCTGGGCTGGCGAGTACGTCTTCTCGTACCAAGGTACGAGTCAAGAAACATGAAAGATTCTCTCTTATGTAGAGGCGCATCGTTATGGAACTTTGTTAACTATAATGACAAGGAAGTATCAATGACCCTGAATTTGAATCAGCTTAGGAAGCGAGTCAGTGTTGAAGATTATTTTATAAATTTTAAGTTTGAATGTACGTCAACATCTACTATAAAATGCAGGCAACAGAAGTTTATATATTACTGATCACTGTGGCCATGTAATAAACCTGATTTGTAAATATGCTTGGATGTAGTCTCGTGGCCACAAACCAGGTGATAACTAGACTGCGAGCAGTCTCTCTTTTTTTCTAAAACGGTTGAAACGAACGCCTGCGTTGAATTTTTACAATGTCTGAAGCTGCGGGTCGCAAATACTGCGGGCGTTGGTTAGAGCTCTAACCAGCGCCCGCAGTATTTGCTCGCAGTCTATTGGATATCTTCCTAGTCTACTATACATGCTCCCGCGACCCAGCTATCCAAGGCAAATGAGATATCACGTCAGTCAGAGGATACCAGGAAGGTCTTAAATGCACTCGAAATTGATTGAAATTAATAAGTAACGTGGTTTGCTCCTGTTGGGGAAGATGTTTATCACGCTCTCTTCAGCCTTCATTCCTTCACAAGGTGCGACACAGTCAGTGCCTTTGCCGGAAAAGGCAAGTTAGCTGCCCTGAAGATTATGAAGGCAGACCGTGACGCATAACAATCATTCAGTGATCTGGGCTAGTCGTGGAACCTGTCATAAGACCCTAATAAGGCATTCAATTGGGGATTTCCGAATTGTAAATTTTTCATCTTATTTCATATCTTATCCCAGCAATGTATCTAAGGAATTTAGGATTTAGGGTTAAATTTTTTTAAATTTATTTAGGGCGCAGTTGAATATTTATATAGAAACAGCGCGGTATAAATTAATAAATTATTAAATATATTATTATTATTATTATTATTATTATTATTATTATTATTATTATTATTATTAGAATACGTCGTCCTTATTGTAAGACTTGAAAGATATGGAATAATTGCGAAAGACATACGATGGTGCAAAGTTATATTTTGAGGTGAAGCATTTAGCAAAGGCTAATCGGGGTGAGTTGGGTAAGAACGAAAAAAGAATTAAAAAAAAAAAATTAGTAAGCTAAAGACAGCGGTACAAAGGTATATTAACCGTCAACTATTAACAATGACAAGATAAACTAAAAACATCATATCAGTGATAGCCAATAATCAGATGTATGTACAGTAAATGAAAAGATCCATTCAAAATATAACTTTGCGCTATCGTGAAGTATTTCGCAAGTATCCCATGTTGTTCAGGTTGTATAATTGAGGGTTTTCATCTCACGTCACGGCGGCCATGTTGGTTGTTTTGTACATCAACATGGCCGTCTCATCACGCAGATGAAAACCAAGGATAGACCTTTTTGCAGATACGGCAGCCATTTTGATCCCTATTGTTTTAAATAGCTATTATGGGATGGCCCGGGGGCATCATCGCTGGCATAGGGTACGTAGGCTAGACCCACGATTTCAATAAGGTTAGGCTTTTTAATTATGACTTTTTCGTAAAAATATCTTCTCAGGTCTTTTATCGGGATTCCCATACAAATCCTTATATTTTTTTCCCCACACTGACCTTGGGGTGCCTGCGGTTCGTGGGTAGGAGTGTAACAGCAGTCTACGTGGCAGGGTATTATTCCAACCCATTTTTAGGTTGTCATGACGTACATGACTATTCATTAAAAACTGACTTGAACAAAATGACAGCCTTAATACGTATTTTATGAATATGCATGCGTTCTATACTCTTGTGCTTACCACGTGTAGAAGAGCAAAAAAATAAATTCAGATCTACAAACTATCCTTATTTACGAGTAGTCAAGGGGTTAATAAAGAATGGCTTAGGGGTCGATTAATCTCTCCCTCTTTGGATCGAAAGTAGGACGGGGGACCCCAAAGATAATTTTTTTCTTTAATAGGTATTTTATGAATACGCATGCCTTCTCTACTAATGTGTTTACCACACGTAGAAGAGCGAAAAAATCAATTCAGAACTATAGACTATCCTTATTTTTTATTGCACCATTGCAGAAGCTACGAGTAGTCAAGCCGGGTTAATAAAGAATGAGAAACTAAATATTTTAAGCAAGAGCCGATAAAACGTAGATTTGATTTTAGTGATGTACTATATTTCGGCTGGCCAAACCAGCCTTTTCAGGTACAATGAGAGTTTACATTGAATTGCTTCTATGTACATATATATCTAACTGGATTTGTCAAAAGGTGCCTGCAGAAATTGTGAAAACAAGCCAATTCTGCTACTGTCACAGACTTAAAGAAAAGCTACCCTCCCCACCCCTGTGCTTTGGTCAGACAACTAACAATCACCTACCCACACCACAGTGTGGGTTCACTCTAATTGGTGATCAAAAGCAAACTATCATTGAAGCCTAGACTAGTCCAGGAAAAATTGCCAATCAAGACAAGCTACAGTGTTAAGTCTGACTTAACAAGGCCACAAACTCTAACTGCAGTTAAAGTCTCAAAGCAGCAACCCCCCCAGCCCTGTGCTTTTGACACACAACTCACAGTTAGAACTGTCCCTGGGCTGTTTGGCAAAGCAGGCCTTGACGGCAAGCCCCCTCAATTTTGAGAGGCCACAATGGCTTGAACACGGGCTGTGCCCGTGCTCAAGCGAAAACTCCAGTAGCTACCTTTTAGCAAATTCGCTCAGATATCAAGGGCAAAACGCCTAAAATTCAGTCAAAAATCGGCTGATCACACTCGATTTACTCAGCCTGGCTCACAGAATGCCATTCTGGAGAGAAACGCACAGATAACTATAAATTTCTAACTGGATTTGTCAAAAGGTGCCTGCAGAAATTGTGAAAACAAGCCAATTCTGCTACTGTCACAGACGTAAAAGAAAAGCTACCCTCCCCACCCCTGTGCTTTGGTCAGACAACTAACAATCACCTACCCACACCACAGTGTGGGTTCACTCTAATTGGTGATCAAAAGCAAACTATCATTGAAGCCTAGACTAGTCCAGGAAAAATTGCCAATCAAGACAAGCTACAGTGTTAAGTCTGACTTAACAAGGCCACAAACTCTAACTGCAGTTAAAGTCTCAAAGCAGCAACCCCCCCAGCCCTGTGCTTTTGACACACAACTCACAGTTAGAACTGTCCCTGGGCTGTTTGGCAAAGCAGGCCTTGACGGCAAGCCCCCTCAATTTTGAGAGGCCACAATGGCTTGAACACGGGCTGTGCCCGTGCTCAAGCGAAAACTCCAGTAGCTACCTTTTAGCAAATTCGCTCAGATATCAAGGGCAAAACGCCTAAAATTCAGTCAAAAATCGGCTGATCACACTCGATTTACTCAGCCTGGCTCACAGAATGCCATTCTGGAGAGAAACGCACAGATAACTATAAATTTCTAACTGGATTTGTCAAAAGGTGCCTGCAGAAATTGTGAAAACAAGCCAATTCTGCTACTGTCACAGACGTAAAAGAAAAGCTACCCTCCCCACCCCTGTGCTTTGGTCAGACAACTAACAATCACCTACCCACACCACAGTGTGGGTTCACTCTAATTGGTGATCAAAAGCAAACTATCATTGAAGCCTAGACTAGTCCAGGAAAAATTGCCAATCAAGACAAGCTACAGTGTTAAGTCTGACTTAACAAGGCCACAAACTCTAACTGCAGTTAAAGTCTCAAAGCAGCAACCCCCCCAGCCCTGTGCTTTTGACACACAACTCACAGTTAGAACTGTCCCTGGGCTGTTTGGCAAAGCAGGCCTTGACGGCAAGCCCCCTCAATTTTGAGAGGCCACAATGGCTTGAACACGGGCTGTGCCCGTGCTCAAGCGAAAACTCCAGTAGCTACCTTTTAGCAAATTCGCTCAGATATCAAGGGCAAAACGCCTAAAATTCAGTCAAAAATCGGCTGATCACACTCGATTTACTCAGCCTGGCTCACAGAATGCCATTCTGGAGGGAAACGCACAGATAACTATAAATTTCTAACTGGATTTGTCAAAAGGTGCCTGCAGAAATTGTGAAAACAAGCCAATTCTGCTACTGTCACAGACGTAAAAGAAAAGCTACCCTCCCCACCCCTGTGCTTTGGTCAGACAACTAACAATCACCTACCCACACCACAGTGTGGGTTCACTCTAATTGGTGATCAAAAGCAAACTATCATTGAAGCCTAGACTAGTCCAGGAAAAATTGCCAATCAAGACAAGCTACAGTGTTAAGTCTGACTTAACAAGGCCACAAACTCTAACTGCAGTTAAAGTCTCAAAGCAGCAACCCCCCCAGCCCTGTGCTTTTGACACACAACTCACAGTTAGAACTGTCCCTGGGCTGTTTGGCAAAGCAGGCCTTGACGGCAAGCCCCCTCAATTTTGAGAGGCCACAATGGCTTGAACACGGGCTGTGCCCGTGCTCAAGCGAAAACTCCAGTAGCTACCTTTTAGCAAATTCGCTCAGATATCAAGGGCAAAACGCCTAAAATTCAGTCAAAAATCGGCTGATCACACTCGATTTACTCAGCCTGGCTCACAGAATGCCATTCTGGAGAGAAACGCACAGATAACTATAAATTTCTAACTGGATTTGTCAAAAGGTGCCTGCAGAAATTGTGAAAACAAGCCAATTCTGCTACTGTCACAGACGTAAAAGAAAAGCTACCCTCCCCACCCCTGTGCTTTGGTCAGACAACTAACAATCACCTACCCACACCACAGTGTGGGTTCACTCTAATTGGTGATCAAAAGCAAACTATCATTGAAGCCTAGACTAGTCCAGGAAAAATTGCCAATCAAGACAAGCTACAGTGTTAAGTCTGACTTAACAAGGCCACAAACTCTAACTGCAGTTAAAGTCTCAAAGCAGCAACCCCCCCAGCCCTGTGCTTTTGACACACAACTCACAGTTAGAACTGTCCCTGGGCTGTTTGGCAAAGCAGGCCTTGACGGCAAGCCCCCTCAATTTTGAGAGGCCACAATGGCTTGAACACGGGCTGTGCCCGTGCTCAAGCGAAAACTCCAGTAGCTACCTTTTAGCAAATTCGCTCAGATATATATATATATATATAGTAAATGGATGTTGACGTAATACTGGAAAAAATGTGATAAAACATGGCAGTTACAAAGATTTTGAATTCAAATACTAAGAGTATTTTTTAACAGAGACTCGATCCGTAAGGCCAGGGAAGCTTTTTTAATTTTAAAAGGCAGGACAATTGATCCCAACGGTCTTAATATCCGCGAAGAAACGTATTAGATTTCAGTTTATTATTTTAGTGATTTCCGTTATTTTTCCGTGACTCTTAGTATTTGAATTCAAAATCTTTGTAACTGCCATGTTTTATCACATTTTTTCCAGTATTACGTCAACATCCATTTACTATATATATATATATGTACATAGAAGCAATTCAATGTAAACTCTCATTGTACCTGAAGAAGGCTGGTTTGGCCAGCCGAAATATAGTACATCACTAAAATCAAATCTACGCTGTATCGGCTCTTGCTTAAAATATTTAAATGAAAATATTGAAGGGCCGCAGCCAGGATGGAACATAGTTAAAATTTAAAAAACGATCTCTGGCTAAAATGATTAAAAAACTACGAGCTTTCGACTGCCCGAACTGCAGTCTTCGACGGGTAAAATGAAGGTAGTAGCCAAAACGCGGGGCCGGGGCCGGGGCCGGGGCCGGGGCCGGGTTCGGGGTCGGGGTCGGGGTCGGGGTCGGGGTGCCTTTTCTTTTTCTCATTTTTTTTGGTTTCAATTTTTGTCGTTATTTTCCTGTTGGTTTTTGCGATAACCTGACTTAGTCTTTTCGAAAATCGGACTTTGTTTTTGGAAGTTAACATCATTTCCGGAAATGCTGAAATTGGAGTTTATGAAATATACGCCAACTGCCGAAAACACTGAAGACTCGCTGATCTCCACACTTAAAAACAGCATTGCA
>NC_090886.1:48743136-48748136 GCF_036669925.1 Montipora capricornis
TAACCTTTTCACTGCTGAGGCCCTCTCCAATGAGGAGGAAAATCATCTGGCGTTATGCAGAGTAAAATCTAGAAGTATCAATGGCATTTATGGCAGTGAAAGGGTTAATAGGGACATAGTTTAAAATTTGAGAAAAACCTAGATGTTGTTAACCCTTTCAATGCGATAAAATGCCATTGACACTTAAAGATTTTGCTCTGTCTAACGCCAGATTACTTTACTCGTCAATGGGGAAGCGCTCGGTGGTGAAAGGGTTAATTAAACTGTGGTTCGCACTCAACATGTGTAACGACATGGGATGTCACAGAACAAAAAACGTGCAAAAAAGAAAAGAGCTATAAAATATAATAATCCAAAAAAATATTATGCAAATACTGTACACATCCAAAACCATTTCAATATTTTTTTAAAATTCTATTTTTTCTAAAATGACTGAGCTGTATGCATAGGTTCTTGTGAGGCCAACATTGAAGCTGTAGACCAGAGTCCAGTTTTCATGCTGGGATTTGTTTGCTTTTTTTATATAGCACCTATTTTTTGAAATTGTTGAACCATCTTTTTGAAAATCTTTATCATTTGACAGAGATTTGGATCAGGCTGCATTTTCTATCAAAAGACATCTATGATTGTTGTCCCTGTACTGTTGGGTTTACAAATGGTTTGGTAAATGTGCCAATTGAATTGTAGCATGTAAGCAACTTACAGTACACAGTACAGTACAGTACTTAGATTGTGAAGGCAGCACGGTGAAAGGATAATATAATTTTATTTTTCTGAATTTTGTGTTAACTCTTCTCATTTTATGACCTTGGTTGAAAACATGATTAGAGCTGGGGGTACTATTTCTTAAGTCTCAAACCTGAATTAATTAAATTTGAACTTTTTGCAATTTCTCTCTTCAGGTTGATTTTGCCATGGATGTTTTCAAAAATCTCTATCCAGATCAGGATGTTCCTGAGGGTTAGTTCAGTACTTTCCATGTCATTAACTTGTTTTAAGCCTTTTCGGCGAGAAAAGGTTTTTCAATGCATATTAAATAATACTTTTCAAATTGATGCCTCTGACAAAAAAGAAGCAAAGATTGACAGGTTATAGTTGATCAGTTGTATGAATAACATTATTTTAAAAAGATAGCAATTCTTAGGTTTTGGTTCAGCTGATTCAAAGTTGCACACTGTATCCGTGATAATGTGAAGGTTTTTTTGTTTTCTTTTTCTCACTAGAACTTGTTCAAAAGAGATCAGAAGTTGTTACACAGTTAAAATATCTTCAAGCTCAGACTGAACCTATTGTTAAATGCTTTGAAGATCCAGAATTTAATAATCAAATTCAGACAACAAGGTAAGAAACGTAAAGAGACTACAGTGTAATTGTATTACAATAACATCTTTGCACCTGGTAATTCCTAGTTAATATACTTACTGATTTGTAATTGGAGATATTTTTAACTGTGTTGATGCACACTTTTTCTTTAAATTGTAGGGATGGCAGATCACTCTTTGAATATCTTGAAACAAATCATGGGGTATGTTTTCAGTGCATAAAATAGTCACAATTTGTTTGACTCTTTCAACCCTTTGGATTTAAGTGAGAATAATAATAATTCAGTGTTTGGCTTAACAGAAGTTTTGTAGAGATCTGAAAATAAATAAATGATTTTACACTGTAGATTGCACCATCAGGCCATGTACTCTGATGACGTATACCATGTGATGATGATGATGATGATGATGATGATGATGGGTGGTGTCAAGGATGACAATGATTAGTGATGGGGATTGGCTGAGATTTTATTATCGATCATCAGAAAATTTAACAAATCGAAAGTGGTTCAACCTTGTCTGTACTAGCTTATCGACAACGATATTCGACAACGATATTCGTCAGTGGTCAAAATATTGTGGACTCACGAGGTGCAGCTGAGTGAGTCCACAATATTCAACACCAAATAAAGTTTTTATTTCAGAGCATGACCGAAATCATGACTCAAAGAAAGAGCAAGCATTGTCTATAACTTTCTCGCAATATGATTGGTTTATTTCCCAAAATGGGCATTCCTGATTGGCGATTACATTGCGTGACAAAATGATGCGAGCATGACGTGTACAGTGTTGTCTAGACTCTCATCGACCACAGCAAATTAGCCAATCAGATTGTGAGATTACAAGCAATTGTGGTAAAAAATCAGTCTGATTGACCCAACAGATCGATCATTGATTATAATCGGAAAATCTATTGTTAAAAAAACAGTCTGTTTCACCTGTCATTAAAGTCGCGTTATTTGTTGTGAACAACGTGAAAACTAGACAACGAGGAGAGGACCCTGGGAACCAACTTTATCTTTGCAAGCTGTTTATATCTGTTTTGCTTTCATCTACTCTAATTGTTACTTTCCTGATTGCAGTAAGTAGATCTAAGAAATGTATTTTACAGCCAGCTTCTAATTTAGAATAATTTCTAAGAGAACCATCCAGGTAATTTTTTTTTTCGATAGGAAATACCCACTATCAAATGTGAACAAAATACAAAATGCGAAACTTAGCATGGTGCAGGTGTGTTTCCCCAAGTTTTGGAAAACATTAAAAATGTATGAAACGTAGGATTATCGCATTTGTCTGTGGTAATTGATTGTCATAATCCATAATCGATTGTTGCGTCGCTTAAATATTTTCGTTCAATGATTGATTATAATCGATGATCGGTACAGCACTATTGACTAACGATGACAGTGATAACAATGACGACATGACGATGATAGTGATGATGATGATGATGATGATTATGAAAATGATGATTTTTTTAGGGATTTATTGATTTTATTTTTACAGAAAGTAAGGTGAAAGTTGCACTGATCTACATGTAATAGTAGTTTCCTTTATTTAAAGATCAATCCAGAAATGCTGGACACACTATACAAGTATGCCAAGTTTCAGTATGAGTGCGGAAATTACTCTGGTGCTGCTGAATACCTTTACTTCTATCGTGTGCTTGTAAGTTTCTCTTCTTGATTTTAGCTGCCAAGGTAACGAGGCAGCCATTCTAAGCATATTCATTTGAGATGCACAGATTTCTTGATGTCTGGTTTGTACCCTTAGTATCATGAAGGGTATAGCGTTGTTGCTTGTGGCATGTGATCAGTTTTGCTACGTGTACCTCTCGGCAGCATTCCACTTACTCATGGTACATGTAATTACTAGTTATAAAGATACAAGTATGCATTGTTATTTGCCAGGTGTGAACCAAGAACTGTGACCAAGGTCTTGTAAATGCTGCCCGAGGCCGCAGGCTGAGGGCAGCTTTTTCAAGACCGAGGTTAGCGTTTTTTCGCTGTACAGACCAACCATTAGCTGGTAAATAGCTTCTTTTTGTTCCTCTCTCTCTCTCTCTTCCTCTCCGATAGCACTCTTTTAATTGTTGACTTGCATAGCGAATGCAGTAAGCGACTTACAAACTGAACCTTTCAAAAGAGAAATATTTTTATTTGAAATCTATTTTCACGCTTCTTGTCTAATAAAAATCTTTTTTTAAAACACTAACTTCTGTATGTAAACGACCATCAGTCAAGCTCACCCAACCTGGGCTAGGATTCTGCCCAGTTGGCAGGCAAGATAAAAAATTCTGCCCACTCCCAGAACCAATCACATTGCAGGATTCGCAGAATCCCGCCTGCTCGCGCATTGAGAAAAAAATAAATACCTCTGGCTAACTGAGTTCGAGGTCCGTACTGTAAAATTATGGACTGAGGTTTTGAGGATTTGTAATTTTACAATACAGGGTAAGAAAATGAGTTTAGTAAGAGGTTTATAATATCTATGTGGTAATCAGCCATGTGGGGAAAGGAAATTTAGTTGAAGACGAGTGGAAGGTTCAACTGCCACAAAGAATGCAGACCCTGTGTCAAAAATGTGAAAAACGAAATCTTCTTCGCTGCAAGATTCACACGACATGAAAAACTTGCTGGAGAGTGTTTTATCGAATTTCAAATTCAACTGGCTGTACAGTGGGCTGTACTGTAGAATGCGGCCACTAAGTTACCCAATCACAGCAGGCAAGGGTTACATAACATTATTTTTATAAAGTTACAAACTAAGGCAGATTACATTATTTTTTTGCTCTCACAGGTACCTGGTAATGATGACAGGAATACACTAAATGCTCTTTGGGGAAAACTGGGTTCAGAAATCCTTATGCAGAATTGGGAAACAGCACTGGAAGATCTTAATAGGTTAAAGGATGTCATTGAAAGCAATGTATGTTGCCTTTTTTGTGATATACCCCTTTCTTCATTTTATGAAATTCTTACTTTTAAGATGTCAAGAGATAAGGGCCTCATACAAACCAATTGATTAAAAAACGTTACCAAAAGAAAGAGTAGGAATGCAACAACAACACACTTATTTAGCTAAATGTGATAGTTAGCGAATGGCTTACCCCACAAATAGCTAGAAAACGCTAATTGAGGTGGGGCAAGCCAAATACAAGAACACACCTATTTAAAGACAATTAAATTTACATAACAACATTTAGTCTAACAAAGGAATGATACAAATTACACCAGGATTGATTACGGTATTAACAAATACAGTGTATGTATTAAATGATAAATGCAACTATATTATGCTAACTAAAGATATTAGAAACACAGTTTACATGAACATTGGCTATGTACAAAATCTATAAGCTAATAAACGTAATGTAAAGTTGTTACAGTAGTATTAGAAGGCAAAAATAAAATAGTAGTGAAGATAAAAACTTATTAATATTGACCAACTTTCCCATTTACTGTATCACTGGGATTTGATAGTCATCTTCTTTTTCTTGAATATTAAGAAGCAATGTTCGAAAAACACTTTAAATGTTTTTTAATGCTTATGTTAGTCTTGGAAACTTTGAAAGATTTTAGACTTCTAAAGATTGAACCTTCCAGGAAAGTTCTGCTGTTAATTACAGAATATGGTGGCAAACACATCAGTAGTACATTTGTATCTATTGGGCTACAT
>NC_090886.1:48768136-48790636 GCF_036669925.1 Montipora capricornis
CGTTTTTACTCTTTTTCTCGTTGCTCGCTTGTATTTAACAAAGCACCATTCATAATTAATCAGGTTTACTTGCGCAAATTGTCTTTCACAAACCCACAAGTAAGGGAGCGGCCGCGAAGCTGGTTGCCGATTTTTCGGTAAAGCCCCTTTACTGATTGGCCAAAAACTCTCGGCTTTTGATTGGCATCCTGTCAGATTATGAATCCTGGCCATCCAAAATGTCATTAAAGGTGAATTATAGAAGCAAAAAGAATTCCGTCATGAAGGGTTCTTGAACCATCGCCGTACCTTCTTTCTCGAAGCTTATTCCCTTTTTTATTCCTACCTCCAATGTTAGTTATAGCATAATTGTATCTATAATGTGCCCAATTTTCCTCTGGGAAAACGGATTTCCTGCTTGAACAGGGTATTTGACAAAATTTCATGGAGTAGAATATTAGCTTTTTTTCGTCAAAAACACAAGGCGAACGCTCCATCTTTGGCTTGTAAGGGTCCATTGACACCCAAATGCTCGATTATTGTTCAAATTTTATTTGTCAGCTGATAACGAATGCGCGCTTTTTAGTAACTTAGGCGTAAGGCAAACGTCAAATCTTAGTCGACCTTAATTCGTCGAACCTATTAATTTTGAAATAAGCTCATGAATGGTGCGACGTTTGCCGCAATTAAGTTCGATTCAATTTTATTGGTTCGACTCCAGCAATCGACTTGCTAAGTCGGATAATGCGATAGTGGTTTGGCGTTTCAGCAAACGCCGTCCTAAACACGCACTGAGAACAATTCATAAATCTTGCAAGTTACAAAATAATTCATTCAAATGTGATGGACTTCCAAACGTCACAAAAACGCCGACTCTCCCATCTGCCAAACGCTATCCACCCCCCTGACGAGCATGCGCTGTACAAACACAATTTCGCGACCGGGAATGACGAGCTCTCGAGAATCATTGCGGATGGTCTTTCATATACTGGGGTCGAACCAATTAATTTGAGTCGAACTTAATTGCGGCAAACGTCGCACCATTTATGCGCCTTTTTCAAAATTAATAGGTTCGACGAATTAAGTTCGACTAAGATTGGACGTTTGCCCTAGGCCTTAGATTCGCTGGCTTGGCAGCTAAAAGACTTCTGAAAAATAATTTTATTTCAGTTTTAAATTTCAGAGGCATCCGCGAATGTCAGAATTTCTCTATTTGCATGAACATTTCCTATAACTTGTTTACTCAGAATTGACGCATGTTAAACATTTTAACAGGTGGCAATGATTTCACCGTCAAAAAATGACATCCTCGGCTCAGTATACCTGTCTAAAATGTTGTGACGTTCGAGTAAGGCACCTTCCAAATTGATCAACATTCGGTTGGCTCTAAAGTTGTAGCGCCATGAACCCACTTACTATATTGTACAGTCTTTCGATCCATTTCCTCTGCGAAAACGGGGAGAATTTCCGAAGTTGTAAACAATATGTAAAATGGAATAAAAGCTTTGGCATTTTGACAAGACTGGGCAATGGAACTGAACGATGCTTGAATGCCTAAATTATGGCAGCTGAAGCTAGTATTTTCGAAATTATTAATGTGTTATTGCATGACGATTCCTATACAAATTTCCACGACGTTTCAACTATAATGTTCTTCATTAGTTGGTGCGTAATAGGTCAAATGACTTTAATTTGAGCCAAACACGAACTCACTTAACCGTTGGTTGACTGTGCCCTAATTTTACATTAGCTTTGAATATAAAAAATTCAACATTTCTCATATTTTTCAGATCCTGAAATGTTTAATAGTCGATAAAAGAAGCAACTGCAAAATTTCAAGCACGGTATTAAAACGAAAATTAACATGATCTTATAAACTCAAGTCGACGTTTCAGTGACTAGCTATTTAATCATATAGATTACAGCCTTGTTTTCTTCTAATACTACATATCCTGCCTTTATACAACCGTACTCTAGTGCTGTTATGAATTCTGAAAAGAGCACTGGAAGAAAGTAAGAGGTAAAGTTTTTAGCGTCCACATTTTTCGCCATGGAAAGTGGATACATCGCTATCAAATTGTGGCATGCATGACGAATTAATCAGTATTTGTCCATCTCTGATAAAAGCCTCTAATAAGCCTCACTGCTCTGAATCGAACAGTTCTTTTGACAGTTCAATGGTACATGTTTTCATCAGGATAGTACCTCACAACATAGTAGCCTCCAGGGACTCGGTAAAGGTGTTCACTCTTCGAGATGGGGCCTCTGGACAAGCAAAATCTTCTGAAAAGCCAAACTTCGAAAAAAGTAAAGGCGGCTAATGTTCCTATGAAAAACATCTCGCAGAAAACCATGGTTTAGCAAACGGTTTCTCAGTTGTCAGGCCAGTACTCCAAACAGGTGGAAAATAAAGCTCTCTTTGACTCTTAAGCTTTTAAGAATCCACGCTCCGCGTGTGATGCTCTCGAGAGAACGTGTCAGTTATTTGTAATAGGTAAGATTTTACTTTGGTACAGTCAGGCAGTTAGTCGAACCTATTACTACTTGAAATGCATGTTGGGTCAAGGTGTCATGCCATCGGTGTTGGGTAAGCGTTAAGACAATATGCCACCTGAAAGTTAATGGCAAACTGTCCAATGCATGCATTTTCATTAGATACAAAGAATTTTGATCTGAAGCGCCGAGCTTAAAAATCTTGACTTCCATTGTTTCATATCTTCATATGCGATTGTAGGTGGTGTTCTTATTGATAATCCAGTCGTGACATGAACAAAAATCCCGCTATGGAAGGGTTTAGCTAGGTAGGCCTCGACTTCAGTTTTTGTAAAGGGCGAGCTTAAACAGGCAATAGAATAGCGTCTTAGTTCTCTTTGTTCATTGCGTATTTCGCGTGGAGCTTTCTTGCCAATTTGGGGAAAAATGCGACCTTTCGAATAGAAAGTAAACACCACCTCCTGTTGACCTCCCGTACAAATACTTATGCTTGAAATGGCCAAAGCGCTTTTCCGTAAATCTTCAGTCACAATTAACGAAGGGAAGTCATGGGTGTGACAATTTTGAAACCCACCGGTTTATAGTCCAAAGTAATAATTGCTCTATCCTTCACCTGATTTCTCTTTTTCTTTATCTTTGAATGAAAATGTAGAGTTTACTGTTGAAACCAAAAGCAGACTATATTTAGGCCAGTGACCGGCTAAGGACGACACAGATGCTACTGACGAATTCTTTCATCATATAAAAAGCCAGCTATTTTCGCGAAGGAAGTCCGCGGGAGGACCGCCCGTCGAAACTAAATACTGGAGCTGTTGGTTTTCGTGTTTTTCCCACCATCTCAAGGTCTCTTTGGATGGTACATGTTCTTCACTGACAGTTAACTTTGTGAAATAATCGCAACTTCATTGGATGCTTTCCAATATGAACTTAAACGGATAGCTCTGCAAACTTTTTCATTTGAATTGTAGCGTTGTGCGGAGTTAGTGTTCAATGCAATATTTGTGCCGAGAATAGTTCAGGTGAAATAAAATAAGTTTCCCCCTGCAGTCTGTTATTTAAGGGGGATTCTACTGGCATTTTCCCCAAAGGCTCCAAACTGCTCTGGTTCAGAAGGAATACACTTGGCTCGACAAAATCTCCTAACAAGGTAACCGTCCAATAAGGTGAATGCAACTAAAGAACCAATGAAAAAGAACTCGATTAAAACCATGTCTGGGGTTAAGAGTTGTTCTCCGAAAGCTATAGTGAGCTTGACTGTCAGAAGGTTTCGTCTATTTAAGTTTGCCTCTGGTGCAGGGAACGCTAGCATGCATATTTTCTTGTCATGGTCAACCCACCAATGTGCAACAGACCTAAAAGGGCTCTTAGAAGAACAATGAACCACCAGAAAATAATTGCATACAGGAGTACCAGATGACGCAACCAAAAAATATATTTTTGGAAGAGGTTTAATACCATGCCATGGTTAATTAGGTAATAAACTGACTCACCTATTATAGGTGGAGCAGTGTCATACCGCCACGTTTCAAAATTCCGATCTTACTTCTTTGTTTCAGGGAAACTATATCCAGTATGTATCACCATAGTGCAGATTCAACGCGGAGGGTTCCCGTATCATCATAATTAGTCAATGATATGCATGCACATCGCATAAAACTATATGGTTATGGCAAAACACCAAAAACGGAAGCTTACAATATATTCCATCGATTAAAATTATTCAGGCCTTTGACAATGCATTAAGAACCGTTAAGCCTGGTTCTCATATGCCGCCGATGTATCTGCGACGTAGCCGCCGGTATCACCTGGGATACTTCTCAGACGAATGAGAACATGCGCCGCCGGCGCAGAGCTTTACCGCCGGCATGCTTGCGAAGTTGAACTCAAGTCAACTTCGCAGGCATGCTGGTGGTAAAGACTGAGATTGCCAATATTGCCGGCGACTTCTGTTGTCATATCGGAACAGTATCCCAGGCAGTGCCGGCGGCAATATTGCAGGTGCATCGGCGGCATATGAGAACCAGGCTTTAGTTTTAAATGGCGCAACTGGAACTATTTTTCAGGTTATCGTGGTCATGCGTAAGCCTCCCACGAAGGGCTTCTTGGGGCTTCGTTACACGCTCCTCCCCCACAAACACGTGGGAGAGAAGCCCCTAAGAGCGCGGAAGGGCTTTAAGGTGCTGTTGCACTGTGAAATGTTTCGTGCAACTTGTCTCGCAGGGATGGCGCATTTGATCATATTCAGATGTTAATTTGCGCCTAATAAGTAATAAACTATTATTATATGGCGCAGTGGTGAGAGCACTCGGCGTCATGTCTCTGCACCGAGAGGTTTTTCTCCGGGTACAGTGTACTCCGGTTTTCCCCTCTCCTTAAAAAACCTAGATTTGCCTTGATTTCCGTTAATTGTCAATTTCAGTTGACAGTGTCCTCATTTAGAGCTCCAGGGCAAGAACGACTAGACACTTGAATAAAGTTCCTTTCCTTTCCTTTCGCAACGCCATTGCGAGACAAAATGCACGATTCATTGCCTAATGTAACATACTTTGCAACGGCCAAAAAAGCGTTGCGAGATCAGTTGCAGAAACCGTTCGCGGAAAGTAAAATTTAGTTCTACGTTCCGTAAGGGTTGCAACGAATTTTTTAAGTATCGTAATATCTGTCCAAAGCAAAGTTTATTACTGGTATTCTGATTAATGCACCAGAAACGAGTTCACATGACAAAATACCAAAAGTACACAATATACCACGTCTTTATTCTAAATTAAAATTCAGTACCTACTTATATAATAAAGGCCATTTTAAACATGGACCAAAGTAAGTGATAATGCTAATGAATAGTCTGTTGAAAAAGCATTTACATTACAAACATTTTACTTGCAGTTAAATGTTGGTAACAGGGAAAAATGGAACCTTGTCTACCAAAAAATAAAAGCGTCGGACTTTGAGGAGAGACTGTTTCAACATAATTATATTATTTTACTAATTAAACACAAAGCCTAGTTGTAATCATTGAAAGAAATTCTTTCCCCTCGCTTTATTCAGAAAACTGTTCAGTGCTCGTTATTTTTTGTTGATGTCTTCTGTCAAAATACAACTAAAAGGTACTACTTTATCCAATGGCTTCACTTCCGAAGAACTTTGCTAAACCATAATAACTATAGCTTATATAAAACTATTTCAGGAAAAAAAAAAAAGACCCGCTACCGGCCTATGCAATACATGTAATTTAAGTTGACGTCTATCAAGAGCTAATTACATCACAGTTTATCTTTTTGTTTTTCATCCAAATAACTAGTTACAGATGTGCTTTGTTTAAAAAAAAAATGGAGGGACTCTTCAAGCCTCTTTACAAGTCTGGAATGCTGTGGTCCATGCTCTTTTTAACAAGTCCTTCTCCCATGCTACAAAAGAAAACAGTATTGTTATACAGCTGAATTTTTTCCCCCAGCAGCGCGCTCTCTCATTGGTTACTTTGAGGTCACATGACATCTAACAATAAAAATGCCGCCCGCGGGCTACAGTGCAAAATCTATGACGTCAGAGGGTGCACTGTTACCCGCGAATGTTGACCGACGACCGCCGTTGCTGTTTGCCGTTGCACGTTTTTCTTTTTGTGCTATAAAAATTATAACAAATCACTTAATGACTGGTCCCTCAGGAAACAGTTCATTTTGTTTCCCTTGAATCTCAATGTTTCCCTCCGGGAAAGCAAACATTGAGATTCCAATTAGTTTTGTTTTCCCTCGAGTCCTGATGTTTCCCTCGACTTTGTCTCGGGAAACATGAGGACTCTCGGGAAAACAAGACTAACTGTTTCCCTCGGGACCATACATTTAAGTGTATAATATTGAGACTGATAAAACCATTCGCAGTTTGAGTTTGCGTTGATTTGAATGCACCAGTGCTAGTTTGAAACCTTACATACAGGTTTGTTGTTAGCAATGCTGTCAGCTCTGAAGCCAGTATCAACGAAAATGACTGGTGACCTTTACCCCAACACCTCCCCCCTTTCCCCAGGGCTGACAACTTGACAAAAAAAAAGGGGGTAGGGTCGTAGCTCTTGTTGAACACTATATTTCATTGGCTGTATAGAGTCGTACTTCATGTTGTTTTCTGTGCTAAATCCATTGTCATCTTTGTTCGTTCTACATGTATTGTTCTTTTGGCAAATCCTGAAGCCCGTTCAATGAGGTACGACACCACCCCCAAAAAGGCTTAGACAAACATTCAGGTACTGCCCCCCCTCTGACTCAGTATCTTGCCTCATGCAAAACCTCCATTTACAGGTCTAAGATGAAGTCACAGAGAACAGAACTTGCTCCAACACAACTACAACTAAAATAAGCTTCACTCACCATTTCATCATGTGCTCATAAATGAATGTGGGAAGGATTGTCAAAGTAATTGTCTGTCCAGCTTTGTCGAGGATTGCTTTGATGTCATTGTCCTGCGTACACAAAAAGAGAAAACAGCCTGTCAAATCTCTTATAGACAAGATCCTGGAGATTACCAACCCTCTCAAGGGATTACACCCTAACGCACATGTTTAACACAAAGACTCAAAAAGGACTCCACACAATTAATGTTATTTCATACAAATGACTCAACTCCCCATTCTAGCTATTTAAAATACTGAAAGAAATGTATATTTGTACCGGCATCAGAGAGGTCATGGGTTCGCATCCTGTTAAAGCTGTCTAAAAAGTGACAATAATTATTTTCCTTAAATTGTCCAGTCAAGTGGATCACTTCTACCTTTCGTGTATAAACCACACTTTAATTATACATTTCTTTAATTCATCAGTCCTTGCAAAGGAACATGTGAGCCCCGCAAAATGACCTGCTCCCAACTGTGTGGCTTCATACATGTAGCTCAGCTGGTAGATAAGAGCATTACACCAGCATTTCAGAGGTCATGGGTTCAAATCTGTTAAGGCTGCCTGAAATTCTCAGGTGTCTAAAAAGAGACAATAATTACTTAAATTGTCCAGCTAAGCGCTAGGATTACTTGTATCTTTCGATTTAAAATACTGAGAGGGTGCTAGCCGTAAATCCAACTATGTAAGTTCTATTTAATTACATGTATGACATCTTTGTCATAAAAAGACAAAAGGGAGCTTAAGCACATGCGTTTTTGAGACGTGGAAGGCAACTGAAAGTGAGCTGTTTTCCCTTTTAACTTGTCTTCATGCAACCACATTTACAATACCAAGCATCTTTTCTCCATTAGAGATGATTAGTATAAAAATGCAGGAGACACCACTCTCCTGGCACGCAAAATGTTCTCTTCCAGTTGCAGTCTGCATCTCAAAAACTTGTGTGCTTAAGCTCCCTATTATGTTCAAGTTCCCGCTCAAGCCAATTCAATTACCATCCATGTAGCTAAAAGAGGTTAATCCAGTTGAGGACATTTTCCTCGAAACCCTCGTTTCTCACCTTAAGCCCAACAACATTTTGTCCATTAACCTCAGTGAGGTTGTGTTCAGTTAGAAGACCATTCCTGTGTGAGATAAAATTTATCCAAATTAATTTACATTAACTTTCCTGGACTTTCGATCCTTGAGGTAAATATTTTACCACAATTACCCCTCAAGGTTTAACCAATTCATACCTAAAGCAACCCCCAACTGGCGAGTAAAATCGTCTGGTGTGAGATACCGGTATATGTAGAGTAAAATCTATACATTTCACTGTCAGGTAGGGAAGCTTAGTGTTAAAATGCAACCATACAAACCTTGCTGCAGATGTGTCTTTTGCAATCTGGTTAATCTTTCCATTCTTAAAGACAAATCCTACATGGCCAGAACTGTCCTTTTGCAGGACAATGGTTCTTTCAAATGGTCTGAAAAAACAGAAAGCCAAATTCTCAGATTGATCCCTTGTTTTCACCCAGTATCTTTTCCTTTACATTACAAAAAATTAATAAAGACCCATGAAAACTCCCAACTGCTTGTGAAAACAATGTGGAAGTGACAATGTTATGTTGCAGGGTGGTACAGGGCTCGAAATTAACGAAAAAAGCCAGTTGCAATTTTGTGACAAGATACCAAAATTTAGTCGCAATATTCGCAAATTTTAGTCTTGAAATCATTGCACAGCATTGTGTTGTCAGCGGTTTCACAAAACAATATGTGAGCCTGCAATACTTGTGTAAATAAACTGCTGAAAATGGTGAATAATCCAAGGAATGGAAATGGGTACATAACATTGCAGCTAAATTACACTACAATTACAATATCCTCCAATTGAAAGAAAACTCATGGTCAGAAACAAAATTAATTTGTAATTTCTTTATTTATTTTAGCAAAAGTGGCAGCAAAGTGGCAACTGCTCATCCTTTTGTTTTGAAAGAGCGAAGGTGAAAACAACTCGCAAATTTGCGCCTTCTCCAGATATTTTAGTCCCAAAGGGAAAAAAATTAAGTCGGAAATGCACAACTGTACTGGCCGCAATTTCAAGCCCTGTGGTATCTATAATTATGTACTGTATGCTTGCATTACTTCATGTTGCAGTCTTCATGTTACATCATAAGTTTTTATACCTTGCAATAATAAAAGTACACAGTAAATGAAACACACGCCAACCAAGTTGACAATATCAGCTGGTGGGAGGTAGAAGATGCCGCTCAGACTCAACTTGAAAACTCGAGATTTCAAAATTTAATGATCCCTCTGACATATTTACACACAGAAAAACAAAACCAACGTTATTTTTCTAACTTCCAACCTGTCTCTGACAGCAAACACCACTCTCTGAGCTGACGCATTCTTCAAAATCTTCATGACTTTGTCGCTGCTGTAGCCAGCTAAAGTCTCACCATCAATCTGAAGAATTTGGTCACCAAACCTCAATCCACCAAGTGCTGCGGGCGAATCTACATGCACATACTGCACAAACACACCCTTGTTAATGGCACGAACACGCAGACCAACTTTTCCTTTACCATCCTTGCAAAGCACCACTTCGCGGACACCTTGCTTGATCTCAGCACGACGGACTCCAAAGTTATTGTCGCCTGTCACTGGAGCAACCATTCCACTTGTCTGAGGTACAACTACAGCCCTTTGAGCGATGGGGACTACTGCAGTAGTCTAAAAAAAACAAACAATAATTTCTGTTTACCAAGGTACCTTGCATACCACTTCTACATGTAGGCTGGGTTGTAAGGATTTGTGAGCCATAAGAGTTGGATACTAAATTAAACGCAGAGACTTCTGGATGTCTCATGCACCCAGCCCACATTAATAGTGATACAGGCATTTTATTACGATCCATAACTTACATAACCAGGCACATGCTGCCTGACGGCATCCTCTGAGACACTCATTCCCATGTAATCAACAAGTGACGGGTACAAACTACTACTGACACTCGGAGCAACTGCAGGTGGAGCCCCAGGCTGTGGCTTGAATAAACAACAATAAGAAGTCAAAGATATAGTAATGTGTTATTTTATCTCTGAAGATCAAAGTGTTTTGAATTCTTAAAAATAGACTTCTGTACCCTGAGGGATGGTTTTAGAAAATGAACCGCCACTATTCCTTAGTTCAAGAAGACAAAAACCTGAGGGACGGTTTTAGAAAATGAACCGCCACTATTCCTTAGTTCAAGAAGACAAAAATTATAAATAAATAATAATACAGTATAATAGACCAATTGGGCTAACTCAATGATTGTTTTAACCATTTCAAATCCTTTGGGAACAAAATGTTTTATTCCACGTATTTCCATCTCATTGAAATGAGAATGCTACATTATCACCCAAATGCAATACACAGAGAATCTTTTTGCAAAGAGATGTGAATTGGGTACAACATTGAGTTAGCCAAACAGTGATATTCCTGTTTCTAAACAATTCTTTTGATATTTAAATTTTGCTAACCACAGAACAAAAGAACCTTTGTTTCAACAGCCAATAGATCTCTGGTTGGCACATTAATTAATGACAATAGGTGATGTGAAGGTGAATATTGCTATTGGTCTATTGATCACCTCCAGAAGCACATGACCTTAAAGTATAGAACTTGCAACTCTTTTCCTTGGAACAACGGTGGGGATTTTAGGACACCCATTTTATGCCCAAATATGGAAAAAAAGGAGATTGCAGCAGCATGAGCAGGAAAATGCGAGAGCTACGTCACACATCCAAATAAGGACAATTTTAAACTCAAAAAACTCCAGCTCTGAATGTGTGGTTCCAGAAAATATCCATACCCAAAATGTATAAGATATACACTCAAACTATTGTAGCGTCAACTTACAGTACTTTTTTGGATTTTTGAAAGAAAACTTCTTTCAATTGAACAAAGAAAAGGTCAGTTGCCATGACATTATTAAAGTGTTAAATAAGCTCAGTTGTTAGTTTGAACTTTTCAACGTGCCTGTGAATACGTCTCGAATTTCCACGGCTGTTTTTCGGAGAGTGAAATTTTTATTACAGCTCTAAGTCGATCAAAATAAATAAATTAAGTCTCTTGGAATTTCCAAGGGGTATCGGGGACCAAGAGGAAAAATAATGGGAATTCCAGGGGGTGGGGGGAGTAACATGAAGCCCTCTGCAACAGAAAATCCAGTGAGGACGGGGGTCAAACTGGAAAAAACCCTCCGTGTGGGGGGGAGGGGGGGGGGTTTGGATATTTTCTGGAACCACACGCTTCAAGGTCATGAGTTTCTACATGTACATGTATACACAATTGAAAGTTCAAACTGTATATCTTTTCAACACAAAAAATGGATGTCGTTAATAGCTTGTTCATGAACTACCAACAACAACGGACGAATTATATATACCACACGGTGAAAATCGGCTGTTTCAAGTCTTGATAAATTATCAACCACTTTACATGTAATTCGGACGACGATTTCAGACCATATGATTTCAAAATCCATCTTTACTCTATTATTCATCCATTCACTTACTGCATAGCCAAGAGCTGGCTGTTGTGCACTGGCTTGCCTGGCCTACAGGGAAAACAATGACTGGTTACTGTTAAACATCTAAAAAATGTGTGCACAATCCTAGAAAATCTTACACCTAGTGTGTTAAGTACATACGAGTCTGAAAGGGGACAAATTTCGACTTAAACATTGCGGCTTATAAATCACAAAAGCAATATTAAATGCCAAAAAGAGACTTTCGTCTAGGTAGAAGCTTAACCTCAATGGAGACGAGAATAATATTATTATTATAATTATTAAAGCAGCACGTACTTGCTGGCAGCTGGGAAATATGAAGACAACAACTGCAGAAATAAAAATACCTGCGCTTGGGCCATTTGATCGACTTTCATATCTTCCAGGGAAGGATACAAAGACATGCTGAAGTATTTCTAAACGAATACCCACAAATTTGAAAATAGAAAAGAGTATTCCTTAGTGGCTACGAACGAGGAACTGAAATGGTTGCTTGCGAATTTCTCTGTTTGGAACATTGACGTCACCTTAAATCACATGATTTCAGGCATTCAGTACGTAACCTTACGTAGTCTCCTCAAAAAGGAAAGTATCGTGACAATGGAAAATTATCGATTGTCATCGTCATAGCCGAAGTTAGTACGACACGCCGACGACTTTTGGCGGGAAGGATTATTTGCAGTTTATGAATGGAAATGGCTGTGCCTGTCGGAAATGGCCGCTATTGTAAACTTTTCTCAGGAGCTTCACAGCCAAAGCGATTGCTTATTGATGACATCAGTGAGCCTGGATTGCTGACAGAAGAGTATATTCAAGGTAACTTCGAGGATCTAGTTTGTACCTGACACGGAGTTTTGTTGGGTTCTGCAATTGTAACTTATGTACATTTCTCACATATTGCCCATTTCTTGTGAGCTATTAGTCACGAGTATAAAATATTGAATTAACGAACTGGAATTAAAAGGCAAAAATACATTCTTCGCAGGTGGAAAACAATAGACTTTGCGTCCCCAAGGCCACCTTCTCGCGGCCGTCTGACCAGAAGCATTTGATGGAGTGGAAAACGAAAATTTAAAATATTTGAGATGAGCGTTTGGCCTTCGTCAGCAAGGCCGTAGCTAGAAATTTTTGACTGGGGAAGGGGCAAAGAAGTAGTGTATTGCTAACTAATAGATTAGTCTATGATGCCTCCAAATGGATTGCTCTCAAAAATATCGTTATTAATCAAAACAAGGGAATCGGCTGTGAAAAGTTTCAAAGGTAATATCAGTAAAGTCCAAACTATATGCCCAACACTCAAGAAAGAGACTACATTAATTTTTCGTTCGAATATTTTTTTTTCGGGGAGGGGGTGGGGGGCAACTGTTCCCCTTGCCACTTCGCTAGCTATGGCCATGGTCAGAGCTACAATGTATTTATTGAGGAAAAGACCTTATTTGCTTGTACATTTTGTTTTCCCAATACATATCATGTGATAATACTCAGGAGATTTGATCCTTTGTCTGGTTCATTAAAGGCCCATCGTCAACCGACAGGCACTGTGTGCCGTGGAACGTTTTTCATTATGAAAATCCCCTCAAAGTTGAAATTCATCCAATCAGATCGCTACAATGAGCAATGCGAATTTCCATAATAAAAACAAAAACTTTTGAAAAGCCTGTCAGTTGAAGGTGGGCCTTTAACCCTTTGACATCCAAACTGCCCTAAACCGGCCAGACTTAGTATTTTACTGTCTAACGCCAGACGATTTTACTTGTCAATGGGGGACCCCTGGGAGTCAGTGGTTTAAAAGAGTGCATGCAAGCATGAATATGTCTGCATGCACTCTTTTTAACCCATTCACCCCCAAAGCGGCCTAACCCGGCCATACTTAGTATTTTACTCTGTCTAACGCTAGACGATTTTACTTGTCAATGAACAAAATGAAGGACCAAATCTCCTGAGTATCGTCATACATGTATGATATGAACTGGGAAAACAAAATGGACAAGCAAATGAGGTCTATTGTTCATGGATGATGGAAATCCTCGACCTAGGTAAATGACCTGGTTCCCTGGAAGTTCTATAGGCTCAATGGGTAGAGCATCCGACCGGTGTTATGGAGGTTGTAAGTTTGAATCGTGCCTCAGACTCTGATTTTCAGTTGTCCTTTCGTCCAAGCAACTTGTATCACAAGGTCTATTGTGGGCCAGTGGTTTGGGTAGGAGATGGAAGAGGTTTGCCATTGGACGAGAACACTTTTCATTCAATTAATTAATTAATTAATTTGTGCATTCATGCCACAATGATTTCACCAATAGCAAAGCTCCTCCATAAATCACTTCAACAACCCACATTATTCCTAGATTTTCTTTTACAAAGGGCTACTGCTTGAAATGTCAACTCACGAATGTTTCTTATGGTAGTTAATTTTACCTTAATCAACTTGTTTTTATAGAACCAAATTTTACCGTGAAATACCCGACCACTACGTGCATGCTATTTAATAAGAAAAATGTCTAGTATTCTACCTCATTCTCTCAAGAATGCTGCTTAATGCCAATAATTGAATAAGATCTGTTGCCAAACATTATATTTTGTTAGTATAAACACACAGGTGATTATACAAAATCGCGCGCTCTCATTGGCTCGCTATCTCGGATTATCAGCTGATAATCACCTTGACGGACAAAATGGCTGCCAGTAGTCGTTTTGCCACTGTAAGTGAAGATGATTTCGCGTTGAAATGTTTTTTTTTCTATTTTTTGAAATAATCACCTGTGCTTTTATGCTAAAACAATTATTCGCCTCAGGCTCAGTGATTATCGGTGAATATTCGCCGATAATCACTTCGCCTTCGACGAATAGTTGTTAATTATTTATAAGTGAAAAGACCACTGAAAAGGACTCCTTCATTCAATTCACATCTACCCTTAGTTTTTATACCTCTCCCACCCAAGAAATGTTGTTTAGCCTTTCCTTTCTAAGAGTAACACTGATAGATTTTACTCTATCTAATGCCAGATGATTTTACTTGTTAGTGTTGGCAGTCTCAGAGCTAAAAGAGCTAACAACATCCAAGTCCACTTAGAAACTGTCCTCTTTAAAGTGCCACTGTGATCAATGCAAAAAATCAATATTCTTATAAATTATTTCTTTGAATTTCAAAACTATGTTAACTAAACACTAGACGACGAAAGTTTTAAGTCTTGATTTAAAAAAGACACCTGTTTGTTTCAACTGGAATTTTCTTGTTAATGGTCTGCTATTACTAGCTTTAAGATCTTGAGAGAGCTGGAGGAGAAAATAATGACGTAAAAGGCTCACTAGTTTAACAATGCAAAGCATGTGTATGCCGCAGAATTAATAAGCAGCACAGGAATTTTGGACTTTCACACTTTTTAACTCGCATCTTGCATTGTATAATAAGCTGCATTCACACACTGAAATTTTAATCTAGTGAGCCTTTGATGTCACTTTTCTCTTGATCCAACCCTCTGAGGTCCGTGTGGTCAGTTTTGAACGTGAGTAATGGTGGACCGTGAGAACAGCCTTTCGATAAAAATCAAAGCTCAAAATTTTGCCAGTCAGGTGTTCAGCAAACACACTTTCAAAATCTGAAGAAAAAAAAAATGAAGTGATTTTTTTTTTATCACAGGGGCACTTTAACTGACCGAGACAAATTTTACTCACTCCAGATGACTCTACTTGTTGCTGCGGGCCTTTTCAGTGGAGAAAGGGTTAAACTACGTTAAATTCATCAGGCTTTGAAGGTGGTGGTTTTTTTTAATCTTTGCACAGAGCATTGGCACAGTAAGATTTGTTTTATTTTTACCTTTGATCAAGGTATTGTTGCAAGAGTCTTCCCCATAAAAGAGTCACCAAGATATGGCAAACTTTGCAAAGTTGTGTTAAGTGAGGACTTGGAAGATGCACCAATGTCTAAACAATTAGCTGCCGTCATCAATGTTTTCCTGTTGGGTGAATTGGCAAATGAAGGTAGTAAAATCTGCCAAGGTGATCGAGTCGTCTTGTCACATGTTATTGCAGAGTGTTCACCTACAGATGAACATCATTTTCAGCTTGTTGCTTGGAGGGAGAAATCTCCTGTATCCATTTGGGTTATCAGTAAAAATGGAAAGGTCATGGCTAACAAGGTGGATAGCATCACAATGTTGCCTGTGTCATTAGATTCTGAGGAAAATCTCAAAGCTTGTGATACTTGCCTTGACAATAATGTTGAAGAAGAAAATGACATTTTTGAATCACATGATAACAATGACTTCTATGATGAACACATTGTCTGCACTCGAAAACTGAAGGGTGGTGGCAAGCAAAGGGGAAAATTTCAACTTGGACCAAGAGGAGTGACTCCATCTCATGCCGACAGAACTGTTAATAACTTGGTCTTGTTAAAGGAGACTGACACTGACAAAATCAAAAATGGTAGCAATGCACCAGCTGCAGAAACAGGTGTGGAGAGAGTAAGTGTGACTTCTGAAAGGCCTGTCACGAATGGCATTGGAAGCATAGAAGTTGAAACGAGCACACAGGCAATGTCTTTGTTGCGAACACCTACTCGTGATGGCAAAGGACAATCTCTAAGTCTCCGTATTCAAAATGCAAGTCCAACACCTGAACATCCATCAAATGTACAATGCGCCCATATTGAACTTACTCCATCTGGAGTTACGACAAGGGTCTGGAATGACCAGAGCAGTTTCCACCCTAGTCAAGAGACAGATTCTTGTCAGGTTAGTGCAGTGGAAAGGGATTCGCCTCATGTGCTGTCTCCAGCAAGGCAAGGTCCCAGTCATTCACCTGTAGTGGAAAGACAGGTTGGAGAAAACAATGAGCAGATGCCAGGTATGATGTTTATGAATAATTGCCAACTACAGATTGAATTGTAATCATAACATGCCATTGTCTTCAACTGTGGATCTTTCAAGGTGTAATGTTCCTGTGGAAAAGATAATAGGGACCTTTAGATCCTAGGACGAGAACGAGTATGAGTTTTGACTACCCGTTTTAAGCGAAAATACTTTGAAAATTTATAACCCGTATGATTAATCTTACTCTTTGATAGCAGTATAGGTTGCTCAGTTATTCTTATTGCTGGTAGCTGAGCCTTTTTACTGATCGAAAAATGCCAAAACTGCTACCTTGTTGTTGACTTGTTTTGACTCGACGACATTTTTCAAAGCCTCGTACTAAAATGATGACGGTATGACGTTTTTCCAGCCAAAATGATGCTGGTTTGTGCGTGCTCACTGTTGTTCTATAAAAAAATCTCATACTCGTAGTCATTCTCGTCCTAAAATCTAAAGCTCTCTAATATGCTAGTTGCTTGGTTACAGGCAAAAGGGCAACTGAAAAATCAGAGTCCTTAGAGGCAGGATTTTAACATACGACATCCATAATGCTGGTTGCACGTTCTTCCTGGTGTTACCTAAGTTGTAGGTTTGAATGCTGCCTACAATAGGACTCTAATATTTTGGTTGACCTTTCGCTTGCAGCCAAGAAACTAGCTCATTATAAATGTCTTCATTGCACAGCTGTTAAACACTCTTATAGTTTTGGACATTTTGTTGGGTAGAATTAAACCATACAAACACAAAACACAGGGACCAGCAACTTCTACTGAAAACTTTTGCGACAATTACTCTCTTATGAGGTTGCTTTGGTGATTATTAGGTCTTATAATAGTAAGCTCAGTTACTGTTGTTTTCAAAGAATATCAGTGTTTGGCTAAAGGAAGCATTTGACATTCATGGGAAACAATGGAATCTAATGAAACATGCTGGTCTGGTATGGATGCTTCAGCGAGTATTCTGTATATCTTTTAATCCTTTTTTATGTTCTAGTACCATTTTACAGCTTTATGTCTTCCTTGACGAGATACATGTACAGTAGTAATTTGAAACAATGTAAATACATGTATATTAATTAAACTGGTAACTATTGCACTACTGTTTCACCCGACTCAATTAGCATATAAATTACATGATTGTAGTGTATAAAGAAAATAATGTTGTTGTTGTTATACTTTGACATAAATGTTTGTTTCACGATGTTGTCGCTTGTGCCGTAGATTGAGACGATTAAGCTGCATACTGCTAGTCTTCTTCAGGTAATGAGGTCGGCTACTTACATGTCACTTTATAAAGCAGGATGCTCTACAATGATTGTAACAGTTTTCCACCACTTTGATTGGTTTTCTTCTATTCTTGTTGTTTGGTTGAACTGTTGCATTGGTTGTCTGCTACCATACAGCTCTGACTGCTGTTGTTGTTTTTCTTGACTGTTGGCATAACTATGCTTCTGGAAGTCTCATGTGAATTGCTTCTTTGACCCTGCACATGTGCCATCATGGTTCATGAGGTGATGGGTAACCAGTCAACCTCATCTCCTTAACCCTTTGATTTCCAAACCGGCCTAAACCGGCCAGACTTTGTATTTTATTTTGTCTAACGCCAGATGATTTTACTTGTCAATGGGGAACCTCTGGGAGTCAATGGGTTAAGAAGGCTAGTAGTATGTAGTCAAAATTTTGTGAAGCACACCGCAAGTAATGACAAATGATAATACTGCGAGACAAATGATAATACTTTAAGTGTATTGCACTTCACCACTGTAAAACAACAAACCTATTTTGTGAAATGAGAAACAATTTTTGTCAAGAGGTGTTGGGACACTTCCAGTCGTTGATGTTCTCAATCAGTCGTCACCAATAACTTGCCAGGTCCTCTTCCCGCATTCCTTCCTGGGAATTTTGGCTCCTTCTGGGTGCAACGGATCAACCTGTAGAATCAAAATTAAATAGGGAATGGGTGTTGTCCAAGAGTTTCATAGCATGTATCATCATTGATGAAATGCAAGAGGTGGAAAAATTGTTCTGCTTTAGCAAGGTGTTATAATGGCTTTTAAAGAAGATTGTAGTCTCGTGATGGGCCATTCGATCCTTAATTTTTTATCATTCACAACAAAGACAAGAAGGGAGGAATGTTCTCATTGAAGTGTTTTGCCTAGCGTTTTGTAAATTTTATCATTTGAGTATTCGTAGCTATTTTGTTTTTGGAATCTCTCTCTTTCACAAGGCCAGCAATTTCCACAGAAACCATCTTGTCAGGACCATATGGCAACGCATGTAGGAGTGACGTTTTTGAAGGGCAAAAAAATAGAAAAGAACTCTGACAGTCGAAAGACGTAATCACTGCAATAGTCAGTCAATTTTTTGCAGGGAAACATTGCAATATTATGCATTGTTTTCCCTCTTGGTAAAAACAAGTTTTATGTTAAGAAGTTATGTTACCAATGGTTGTACACAGTTGTGGAAAAAATCCTAGTCTTATATAAGGAGAACCGGTAAATATATTAGCCATACATTTCCATGATTTCCCACAGTGTCCGCATTTTGCTGTGTTCAAAGATTATTGAACACTGTAAATTAAATGTATGTTTAAATTTCTGATTAAAGGTGGCAATCTCCCCAGACAGCTCAGTGAAGACAGTACTTTGCCAATAGATGACCAAGACCAATTGCCGTCTCCGGCTTCAAACAAGGCACTATCAACTTGTTCCTGCCAAAGTCAACTAAGTGTTTTGAAAGGGTTAGTGCTTCATAGGAGCAATGTTAGCACGTTGATGTTACGAATAAAATTGGATGATATAAATGCACTACCCCTCTTTACGTCTGTCTTTTCCTGTGACCCAGTGGTTAGGGCACTTGCCTTGAGATCTGGTTATCCCGGGTTCAAGACCGGCTCTGACCACTAGTTGAATTTGATCGGGGTAGTCCCTGGACTTGTAAATAGCACTTGTAACAGCTGCACTTGTAAATAGCCAACTGGTTTGTCTCCGACTAGTCAGGATTCTTAACAGTTGTTCTTGTTATTTTGTTCCGTTGTTTCATTGTCTTTCATTGGCCCTGAAAAGCCCCTATGGGGAGCGATCAATTAAGTATGTATTGTATTATCTGCATCCCCATAGACTGTTGTGTTATTTTTCTCTTTTTTAGGGCTAGTCCACTCATTAGGACGCAAGAGGCAGACTTAACCCCAAAATCCAGTATAAGTAGCTTGATACCCAAGGACTACACGCCGGCAGCAAGTCTCTTGTCTTGCGAAAAAGGTGAATGGACAAATTTTGTAGTAAATGGTATACACCTTGAGTGTAAGAGGCTAATTTCCTCTTCAAAAGGCTATTTCACTGAAGTGTTGTCATTGAAACATCAACATTTTTAAAGTTTGCATTGCATCCAAAACAGCAGTTTTTAGTGACCTTATGGGAAAAAATTTTTTTTCTTCGTAGTCAAGTCAGTAAGTCTTTGTTCTTGGAAGAGGAAAAAGTATGTTTAAAATTGTTGATGCAAAAGTCAGCCGTACAAAGCATATTCCTTTATTATTTTATCAGGCTCGGCTTACGAACTCTACTGCCTTTGATTGATCAACATGGCCGCTGAGTGACAAAGGTCCATGTGGCCCGAGTTCGATTCCCAGACTTTGCGTCATGTGTGGGTTGAGTTTGTTGGCTCTCTACTTAGTCTCTTTCGCAGCCGTTTTTTGGATGTCACGCAACGCTCCGCACATAAACATTGCGTGACATCCAAAGAAACGACTGCGAAGGAGACTACTCTCTACTCTGCTTCTAAAGGTTTTTCTCCGGGTACTCTGGTTTTCCCTTCTCCTCAAAAACCAGCCAGCGATTTGATTTTAGTTGTTTGTTTTGATTCCTATACAGTGTCCTCAACTAGTGCCCCAACGCTAAATACAGTTGATACCCCGTTTACACGAGCAATTTTTATGTGACAATTTTTGTGACAATTTTTATTTGCTCGTGTAGACGAGGACATTTGGCCAATTTTTATGTGACAACTGTATTTGCTGAAAAGCTGGCGTGTTAGCTTTTATGTGACAAATAAAAGTTGTCAACTACGAAAAATTGCTCGTGTAGACGACTGGTCAAATAAAATGTGGCAAATTCATGCCTCTCAGTGAGCGCATTTAAGAATGACCAGGCAAACTCGCCTTGACTCGCCTTGTTTCTGCTGTCCAAAGGCATTGCTGACCCACTTAACTGCGAATTGTCGACAATTATTTGTTGTGCTATCCACACGATCAAATATATTTGCCACCTAAAATTGTCCCATAAAAAATTGCTCGTGTAAACGGGGCTTAAATTAATAAAGTTCATATTCCTATATTGCGCTTATACTATAGTAAGTGCACTTTCTCATACCACAGGAACTCTGTATTTAGCAATAGCATTTTGTTGAAATTTGTCTATTTCTTTTCTTTTTTCAGTCTCTTTAGGTGGTGTAAAAAGGTCTCCTTCCGAACAACATGCTCATGATCCAAAACGAGGGCGCAAATCTGTGAGCCCTGAACCAGGTCCCCTCTGCCAGGCCCCGTCTTCTGACTGCGGGGGAAGTAGCCTTGCTCTTCCCGTCACCAAGACGTCGCAGCCATCGGCAGGTTACTCTGTTCCCCCTGGCTATACCACTTTAGCGAATCTGCAACCAGATACAACAATTAACATTTACGGAGTAGTGAAGCTGTTGAAACCGGCCTGGAAATGTCGCGGCACTGATATGTGTTCAGTGTTGGTGTTGATGGATCCCACTGTGGCTGAATCGGGTGGGCTCGAGTGCGTCTCGTTCCAACCGAGCGTGTCCCGATTGCCTAATGTCCAGAAGGTCGGAGACATTGTACGGCTTCACCGTATCAAGATAACTCAGTACCAGGGAAGACTACAAGCCAAATCTTCACGTGGTTTTGCAGCGGTCGTGTTTGACCGAGAGGTGGATCTACCAGTAACCGCTGAAATGGCAAGAGTATCAAGCTCTACTTTCACTTTAACTCAAAGTGATAAAGACACCGTGGAGAGCTTAAAACGTTGGTGTGAAAGCCACCCTCTTCTCTTTCCTCCTCCCAACTTTTTAACCGTGTCCCAGATATCCCCAGATTCTTACTTCGATTTGGTATGCCAGGTTCTGGGTATGGCGTTGCATCATACGATTGATTGCGTTGTCCTGTTTGTGACGGATGGTACTCAACCGAGGCATGACATTCGAAAATGTGAGGGTGATGACTATAGCATTGTGGAACCTCTCAGCAACCACGCAGTGGAAGACAGGGACGTGGTTTCTGTGTTTTTGTATGGATCTCACGCAGAGGTTGCCCGACTTCTGGCGAAGAAAGGAGAATACCTTATCTTGCATAATGTGCACTCTCAGGTACTGAAGCCTGGTGGGCCTGTTTGCAGCGTCCTTGATGTCGTGAGACCGTTCTTGGAGTTTTGTGTGCATAGGGGTACTGCTTTTGGACGTGGGTTGACTGTGCTGTCTACCGATTCACCGGAAGTGAAGCAGTTGAAGAGAAACCAAGGCGGAAACGGTCATCTCTAAAGCTTAATAAAGCAAATAATGGTTCTATTGTTGATTTTGAATCGTAAAATGTGTAAATTTAACTCCCGGTAAAAAAGGACAGACTTATAACTTCACTACTGTGTCGAATTCATAAGATTCCCCGGTAAAGTATCCGTCCAGGGATCGTGTCGTGTTACGTTACCTAAGACGGTTTTCAAATCACCATTTTAGTGTTAATGTAATTCCTTCTCCCCAGGAAAATTTCACGTTGTTTGGTTTGTCGTAACTCTCAACAATAAAATTCATTTATTTTGTATTCATTTTAATCAGTTGAAGAAACCAGAATCAAGACCACGTGATCTCGATTAAAGCAACTTCGTTCCCAGGGTCTCTCATTTTCACGACAAGATGAGAGACCCTGGGAACGACCCGCTTGATATGGATTATGGGAAATGGTCATAATGAGCTTCCGATTTTTTAGAAGACAGGGAATGTCGATCAACCCGTCACCAAACTTCTTGACCACCACACCGCTAGCTGCTCAAGGACAATATTTTGAACACTGTTTGATAATGCTGCATTATCCCTGGGAAACAAACAATATTAAACCATAGTTACGGTTAGGGTTAGGGTTTAGCTAAACCATAGTTAATAGATTAAACACTGCAAAAGGTTGGTTACCAAACTTCACGACAAAGCTAAACATTTTAAAATCAAAGCTGAGGCCTAATTATTCTTCAACGATATTCTCTGCTGGGAGACGTAAA
>NC_090886.1:48795636-48803136 GCF_036669925.1 Montipora capricornis
AGCCAGATAAATCAGCCTTCTTGAAATTGTAAACTGTCCGACCTGATTTCTTCCAGCGCTTAAGTTTTGTTAACATCGAGAAACTGACTGCGAGCTGGTCAGAGCTGAAATCCTCAACGGCGTTAACATCAAATATTTCTTCAGGATAATTATGAAAAACCATATCCAAAATAGTCTTGCTGGAGCGTGAAATTCTAGAAGGTTCCTTCACAACTTGAGTAAGAAAATGGGAGTTGATTAAGTTGCAAAGCTTGACTCCATCAGTAGAATTGCTCAGATCAATAACATATTCCCAGTCAATGGTAGGCATATTGAAATCGCCAACAATGCAGATTCTACCAGTAATTTCACGTAAATTTGCAAGTAAACATTCAAAGTAATCCATAAATAAAGAACAACTCGGCGGTCTATAACACAGGCAAAACGTTATTTTGAAGCTATTCGGGGAAACAAAGTCACACACGAGAATTTCAGAGTTCGGTGGTTCAAGGTCAGGTCTTCTGTAGGCCAAGAGGTCTGTTTTCACAGCAATTAGCACACCACCACCCCTTTTATTGCCGCCTCTATCCTTTCGGAATACTGTATACAGGGAAGAAGATAATATTTCACCATCAAAATAGCCACCGTGGAGCCACGTCTCAGTAACAGCAACGACGTCCAAGTTATTGCCATAAACTAGCCCTTGGAATTCCACTATTTTGTTGCAAAGAGAGCGACTGTTCAACAATACACAGTTCAACTTTGAATTCTTCGTAATGCAACTTGAGCTTGCAGCAGTGAGGCCAGGATTTAACTGCACATCTCCGCTCAGAACTAGTCGCAGACGGTGGAAACAACTAACTGAGTTAGGATAATAACTAACTCTCGTGGAGAGAAACTTGTGCTTACGAGGCGTGTTGAAAACAAGATGGCGCCGTAAACCCTTCCATGATGACAAAGGAAGAAGAAAAGTTGGCGAATATTCTGCAACGCAAATGCCTTCATGACCAGAACTGAAAGAACCGTGGTAACTTGAAAATTGATGACTTTTGACATTGCAATACACACTATAAAACCCAAATAGAAAGAATAAGACGGAACACAGAAAAACGTGGCCGCCAGCCATGTGTCGAAGTCCTGAAAGACTTCCTCATTTGATAATCCGACCTGCTACGTTCTGGCTGCTATCTACCGATAATGATTTTGGAACAAGCACCTGCAAACGCAAACTCTGCCAAAAGATGCAGATTTCAAGTCAGAAAGACAAAAAAACAAATGGTAGCAACCATTGACTCGAAGGAACTTCGACTTCGAATATTCACTCAGAAATTCTTTGCCCAGTACTTAGACTTTAGGCAATATTGAATAAAAGCGAGTAGTCCAATGACAGCAACCAGCGGCCCTAGTCTCAAAAACTATGCTTTCATATCAATATTATGTAAGATCTGTTAAATTGACTTTCTTCAGATTAATGCTGTTAACTCGTTCCCCGTTCTCATATTCCACTTACTTGTTCTCATTTCTACGAAAGACTGCGGCCTCTCCTATTTATACTAAGAAGGTGTATTTCTACAGAGAAGGCTCATTTTTACGAAGGATGTGTATTTCTACAAAGGAGGTTCATTTGTACCGAGGAGGTGTATTTCCATGGAGGAGGCTCATTTCTACGGACGAGGTGTATTTCTACGGAGGAGGCTTATTTCAACTGACGAGGCCAATTTCATACAATACGGGCATGTTACTTGTATGAAAAGGATCAACCACTGCACATCGGAGACGAATTTTTATGTAGAAACAGTTTTGTTTAAAGTTGTAAAGCACTAGTGGACCACCGTCATATATTAGATATATTTCCCTTGTTGGTTCGCGTGTACATGCCGAGCAAAAATCATGAAAGCACTGAAAACTTAAGTGAGGATGTAACTCAGTTGTTTAATATAACTTTGTGCGGTTCGCGATTGATTAATTTATAAATAAATCTTCATATTGTTCGCGAATAGGCATTTATAGATTATGCTAGCATAATTTTTGGCATAATTCGAGCAAACTGGCATAATTTCTGCCAAGTAGCAATGCTAGCATAATTTGCGCATTTTGATAATTATTAGATCATTTTTGATGCTATTATTTGATAATTTTTTGTCTCTAGTCCCAAGTACTTGGTGACCTTAATCGATATTTAAAGTTTTAGTTAAACTAGTAGCATTTGTAGTTCACTGTGAAGCACTGAGCCCGGGTCTGAGGTGCACCGAAACCGGAAGTCACATTTATCTAGTACTAGTGGGCATGTTAACCTGAACCACATGTTTATTTGAAATTAATTGTGTATTTGTTGCGTTTCTTTCCTGTAGACGAACGGCTTCTAGTCAAAAAATATATATGTTGGACTTGTTTGCATTTTTTCAAAGAGCATAATTTAAAAATACGGTGGCATAATTTGGAAAAAAGAGCATAATGTTAGCATAATTTGGCCAAAAAAAAGCAATGCTAGTAGCATAATATGCCACTTTCACTAGCATAATCTATAAATGCCTATTCGCGAACGATAGGCCGCTCTACCAGTTAGGAAAGCAGCTAGGAAATATAAAGCAAAGAATGGCAAATAATTGAAAAAATCCTTCACCAAACAAGTATAAAATGTTGTCAAAATTTACCTTATCATATATTGTTAACAGGACCATTTCCAAGTTCATGTCTGCCTCCTCTTCAAAGCGAGTCAAAGTGCGAAGTTTTGTGGTAATTAGTTCTACTTTAAATAAGAAAAACTTCGCACTTGCAGTCGCGATCTCATGTAAGAAACGTCTTCGTAGGTAATTTATACCGCGTGAAACGGGCATAAGCATGCATGTGTATCTTAATGGTTTTAATGAGTTCCACAATGACAAGTCTAAGAAAATAAAGTAATTTTTGAGTTAGGTGATATTTGCCCAGCACGGAACATGGCGTCTTTCCTGTGGCTCGCTCGCATGTGCGCAGTATGTGCCGAAAGTAACACTTTAAGTACTAAGTTATGGCTAATTTTTGTACATTTTTGGTGATAAAACGGTCTGCAGCATTTGGTTTCCACGTATAAGAAGTTCTTATTAAAACATTTGCGGCTTTGGGTCAATGTGGGCTCAGGTTTGGGCGTCACGTGACAAACGTCAACAGTTCGTGTTCGGGGAACGAGCTTGTTGGCTCAACTTTGGTAAGTTTATCGATTTATAACTGATTTTTCGGGACATCTTCGACTATAGAAGCCCCCAAGCTGGCATCATCAAGCTGGAATGTGGGCAAAGGCAAGCCTTTGAAAGAAAACAGAGGTGAGAGATGGTTTCATGCCAACTGGGACGCCTAAAATGCTCTCTTGTCACTCGAGGCACGGGGGTTCACCAGTGAAGTTGTCTCTCTGGCCTTTCTGTGGACAAATTCCAGAACCTACCGATACAAATTGCGCAAGTTTTAAAAGCTAAAATCTTCAATCGATGCTGTATTTTGCTGGTAGGACTGGGTGGCCCGACACTTAGAAAAAAATATATGAAATGAGAATCGGGGGACTTCCCTTGTCATGGAATGGCAGAATTACCCAGAATCCTTTTTGGGCGTGAACAAGGCAACGACTGGCCCTCATGCATCAAATGGCGCGGAAGCGCGGCCGGAGGAAAAAAGTGAGCAGAAAACTAAGCAGTAGCCCTGGTATGTGCTGTTATTGTAGACTTTTGATTTCTGAACAAGTTTTTATCATGGAAACTTCGCGACAAAGTAATGCTTTTTTTCGCTGTTATGCTCGTAGCAAAATACTGGCCTTTCGTAATTTTTCCTGTCAAAGGAACGGCACTTGATGTAAATAAGAGAACACTGAAATTTATATTTGCAGATTACAAAAGTCAAGCTCTACATCTCTGTGCCATAAGCGCAGTCAAACTTTCCTGATATTACTGTGTAAAAGTCTGTGTTTTAATGATTTCCCTGCTACTGACTGATCCCGATCTTCGCGGAAATTACATTCTGTTCGTCAATAAAACCCAGAAACAACCAGTTGTGGCCTTAATTCATTTTCTCACTGTACTTATCAGCCAAGTTGGACGATGCGCTAGCTGATTTTATCCGTACCACGGAGTTAACAGGTTTTAAAATGAGATCCCAGGGCCGCGCGCACATTTTGTATAGCCGCTTTTCTTTTAAATTAATGTTTCTTTAAATATGTTATATTTAGTTATGTATCCGTGTATGATATGTATTTTAGCTGTAAATTAATGTAATGTCTCGGAGATGTTAGGTCTTTCAGTTATTCTGAAATTCGAGATCAAATACATGAAGTTTATGTGTGTATATATGTTACCTTTGGCAGGGCGCGTGCGTACACTTTGTAATCTGCGACTCCAACGCTTACCATATGAGAGAGAAAACGACTTTTCTCTTGAATATTTAAGCGATCGAAATCTTAGTTAAGTTGAAATGACAAGGGCGGTCTGGAGCTGTGAGTAGGCGTGGGATTTGTCACATATGGTTTAGGGGCCGACATATCTCTCCCTCAATGCCGTACCGGGAGGCGAGGTCGGTAGCAGAAAGCAGCGAAGGGCCAACTGCGTCCAAAAGCGATCGCACGGGCCGAAATCCCGGGATGACTCGTTTGGTACGACGCTCCAGCGCCATGTCTGGAGGTACTGCATTTTCCTCGCTTGTTCAAAGATTCCGTCAGTGCGTGCGTAAATGTTTTTCTGCCCCTGGGACACGTACGATACCAAACAAGAAAAAAAGATGCTAGTTTTTACAAGGAATTGACATTTCGGTTGATTCTTCAGGCATAAGCGTAACGTAAGAACCGTGCGTGTCTGGTCTTTTCGACACAGAGGTGTGAGATCGATCGTTTCATGCGAACTGGGACGCCTAAAATGCTTTCTTGTCACTCGAGGCACGGCGGTTCACCAGTGAAGTTGTCTCTCTGGCCTTTCTGTGGACGAATTCCAGGACCTACCGATACAAATTGGGCAAGTTTTGAAAGCTAAAATCTTCAATCGATGCTGTATTTTGCTGGTAGGACTGGGTGGCCCGACACTTGGAAAAAAATCTATGAAATGAGAATCGGGGGACTTCCCTTGTCATGGAATGGCAGAATTACCCAGAATCCTTTTTGGGCGTGAACAAGGCAACGACTGGCTCTCATGCATCAAATGGCGCGGAAGCGCGGCCGGAGGAAAAAAGTGAGCAGAAAACTAAGCAGTAGCCCTGGTATGTGCTGTTATTGTAGACTTTTGATTTCTGAACAAGTTTTTATCATGGAAACTTCGCGACAAAGTAATGCTTTTTTTCGCTGTTATGCTCGTAGCAAAATACTGGCCTTTCGTAATTTTTCCTGTCAAAGGAACGGCACTTGATGTAAATAAGAGAACACTGAAATTTATATTTGCAGATTACAAAAGTCAAGCTCTACATCTCTGTGCCATAAGCGCATTCAAACTTTCCTGATATTACTGTATAAAAGTCTGTGTTTTAATGATTTCCCTGCTACTGACTGATCCCGATCTTCGCGGAAATTACATTCTGTTCGTCAATAAAACCCAGAAACAACCAGTTGTAGCCTTAATTCATTTTCTCACTGTACTTATCAGCCAAGTTGGACGATGCGCTAGCTGATTTTATCCGTACCACGGAGTTAACAGGTTTTAAAATGAGATCCCAGGGCAGCGCGCACATTTTGTATAGCCGCTTTTCTTTTAAATTAATGTTTCTTTAAATATGTTATATTTAGTTATGTATCCGTATATGATATGTATTTTAGCTGTAAATTAATGTAATGTTAACGTGAATTAATTGTTATATAAATTTAGCATCGTTGACATAAATTGGAAAAAGTATCGGCCCCAAAATTGAGCCTTGACTGGGAATTCCAGTTGAGATTTGCAAAGAATCCGAATCTGTGGCATTTACCGAAACATATTGCATTCACCTGCTTAAGTAACTGCGAAACCAATCTGCTTCTTTCCTGGCCCTCGATTCTGTAATTATTAATTTTTTGAATCGACCTTTTCAACTGAGAATCGTTAAAGCAAAAGTTTCAATTAATCGTGAGCCTTTCATATTTAACAGATGACAGCCCTTCAGCGTGATTGAGAAGGGTCACTTCTATGATCCAGAATTTATTAATTAAAGATCTATCTAAAACTAGCTTAATTCTAGGAAGATTCCGTGGCTTATACTTATCCACTGCTATTATGGGAACCAAGCTTTCCTTGTTACGGGTTCCCGGCGTTGAACAAAGAGTTTTCTTTAGTTATTTGGCATTATTGGCGTAAATGTCATGCCGTCTTAATTAATTATTTAAATCAAATACTTCGGGAATATCTTGTAGCTAATAACAGAAGGAGGAGACAGTTTAAAGCTCGCTAAGATGGACGGTCACCTTTAGTACTTTAGCAAATAAAAAGCCGAATAATTGAGAGGAGTGTTTCCGATTCTATTCTTTGTATTATTGGAAATTAGAAGTAACTATCTATCTAAGGGCTTGGCACTGAGATTGCAGGAGGCTTTGACCTTTTTTTTCATAAATTACGGTAATAAAGAGGGCATGAAAGTACGGCTTGACTGTGAAACCACCTAGTTTCTAGCGTGTCCTGTTTCAATGACCATATTAGATTAGAAGAGCTAGCTGCTTATCTATTTTGAATTTCAGGGGTGTAGAGAAAGATGACTCCGAATTTATAGATGTCTCAAATGAATATGGTTACATGGATCACCATCTGCGCAAAGCGCTTCTTCAGGCTGGATTTGCCAAATATTATGAGGCTCCAAGCTTCTCCCATGCCCGCGTGGTACTTTTGTTAATATCTCTGCCGCCAGACCAAGGTGCAAGTTTTCGAATTCGAATTCTCCCAACACCCCCTCGTGTTTAGATGAGACTATGGAAACACGAAAAACGTCCTCTATTGCTTAATTATAGCCCGGTTTTCCTTAAAGGGGCTAGGTCACGCTATTTTAGGTAATTTTGTTTAATTTTGTTAATTATGAGCTCTAAAGGTCAAATTGGCAGAGAAAGAGTCTTTCATTTGCAAAATCACGGCCACATAACAACTGAGAATGATTTTCCAGCTTTGTAAATGACATTTTGATATAGACTGATATAAATTTGAAAAAAGGTGGGCCGACGTTTTTCAAATTTACCCAAACTCAATCCATTTCAATCCTCTCCAGTTTTGTCCATCCATGTCATTTCTTGACTTCCCTGTGTTTTGTTAGAGTTCTTCTATAGTTTTGAACAGTTATTTTGATATTTTAGTTAATTCTATGACGATTCGATCAGTGCTGAAATTGCCTAAAATTGCGTGACCTAGCCCCTTTAAAACAGTGTGAAGGGAATTATCGTTCTGTGGATTTCATTTGGTTAACTTAAAACCAATAAACGCGTATGCAGAGTTCAATAAGTATTAGAGAAGGTTAAGCACAATGTTTTCGCCAAATGGCAAACGGAGTGAAATTAAGGTTTTCTCATGTTAACTTGTCAAGTAAAGCTATGATTCTCGCAGTTACCGATACAATTTTAAC
>NC_090886.1:48810636-48818136 GCF_036669925.1 Montipora capricornis
CCCAAGAGAAAACATATATATATATATATGACTTCACAGACGTTTAGGCTTCATGACATGAGTAATCATCGTTTTAATGCTATAGAACTGTTTCGCATGATACAAGTACCACACTCATCAGGCAATTTTAACGACTGAACTGTTGAAATTGGAAAGCTGGCAGTTAAATACGGAAATTTGAATGGTTGCTATTGTAAATGCGTTACATTTAAGGAGCTGCTAGGTAACAAAGCATGATATAAGGGGATTATATGTCGGTATTTTAAATTTACGTTACTCTAAAGTTCCGGAGTACATATCGGTTTCTGTGGGGGCATGAATTCTTGTGTTAAGGCTTGATAGTTTTTTCTTACATATGATTATCAACGTTTCATTCAGACAAAGACTACATTTCTTGCTAATGTTGCTGTAGGGTCTACATTTTTAAAGAATTTTTAAAGAATTTTAATTTTCCATTTAATTTGAAACGGTTTCTTTGCGTCTTTGCGTCTTGTAACATGTTTGGAAAGCTCTGCTGGAACAATTACTCAGCACTGTGGCAGATGCAGAACAAAATTCTTGCTTTTCATAGCTATGATTTCAGCTATGATGCCACGTATAGATTTTGCTCATGTTTAACGGCGGACTATATTTTTTCGGTCCATGCATAGGGGACCCCTGGGACCTTAAGGGTCAAACTAAGATATTTTCTGACTTGCACTAAGTAAGTCATATAAAAAAAGATGTGTTCTGGTTCATTTCAAATTTGTAGGCATTCGATATCTGCAAAGCTTTGTCACATAAGTACTGACTATGATTGACAAAGTCAAATGCCAACTCACTAAAATCTAACCCAGGCTACCCCTTCCCCCCCAAAAAGTAACTTTGGTTTGCTCTTATAAGTGCATCCACTATAGTAGCAGGTAGGTAGGTAAAGTCTGCTACGAGCCTAGAAGGCCCATCAGGCCGGCGCTTAATGGCAATGGCAAAAAGTTCGAGGCCTTCATCAAAGAACAACGCGACTTTAACAAGAAGATTGAAAGACATATTTCCTCTAACTCCATAGAAATAAGTGGATGCACGATAGAGTTAAAAGATTTAGAATGCAAGTGTAAAAAACAAAAAAAAGAGGTTAAACTATTCTGCGAAAATCATATTCAAGCGGTTAAAAACGAAACTAGCAAAGCGAATTGCAAATTTATCCTCCAAGCTGTCTTCGGATTTAAAAACACTGAAAACTAAAGCATTATCTACCGAGGACTCGATCAAACACATTTTACAACAACTCAATGAGATTAAAAATCAAGTGTGTATATCCCAGCAGTCACTCGTCTCACAGCTACAAGAAACAACCCATCAAGACCCTTCACCACAACATTCAACGGTAATAGCGGACTCAAATGAGTATACGTACACAGTAGCTACGTCAAACAGATATGAAAATGAAATAAATGAAATAAGAATAAACATGGAAAACTGCCTCGTCAATCTAAAGCATAGATGGCCGAATAGTACGATAGCAATTTCAGGACTGACCTACGTCCCACGGGACAACAGTAAAGCATATGCACAGAGCTAGGTGTGACTTTTATCGATAACAAAAGAGTAACGTGCGACAACTACGGAAACTTAATTGAGCAAGTATTCTACGATGACGTTCACCTGAACAACAAAATCGGTACAAAGAAACTCGTAAGCTTCCTAAGGAATCGACGTGGTTTTTCCAGCGTTCGAAACGGTCCTCAGAGAGAACAGCCCTATAACGAACGCCGTACATGCATGAGGGACCCGTTGGTACCTTAAGGGTCAAACTAAGATATTTTTCTGACTTGCACTAATTAACTCCTATACAAAAGATGGGTTCTGGGTCATTTCAAAGTTGTAGGCATTTGGTTTTTGCAAAGCCCTGTCACATAAATACTGACTGTGATTGACAAAGTCAAATGCCAACTCACTAAAATTTATTTCAGGCTACTCAAAAATTAAAATTCATTCAAATTAATTCGTCCGTAACAATTCCTTGCCTTGCAATCACGAGAAAGAGAGACTTGCTTGTTATGCAAATAATAAAATAATGAAAATTGTTTTAAAGCAAGTTACAAGCCTTAGGGTTTAGAAAACAGCCCTAAGAAAATACGCGCGCTGATTGGTTAAAAATTGTGTTTCTATAACTCGATGGAGACACAGAACTAGCCTTTGACGAAGTGATGGCGCGAGCAAAGAAAATTTACATTTTGATAATTAGAGTTAACAAGTTGTTTTCCTTTTTCTCGTCGCGTTGTTTTCTAAAAGATATATAAAACATGTACTCCGTGTTTCTATCGGGTTATAGAAACACTGGTAAAAGTTTGGGAGAACTCGAAAAAGCTGCCTGCAGCTCGTGTTCCCACAGCATTTCTCGTTCTCCCAAACTTTCACTCGTGTTTCTATAACTCGATACAAACACTGTACATGTTATCTAGTTCTTTAATAAACGTTAATTCAATTTCCAAGAGTAGAAAATACCATTGTTATTTTTGACTTTTTGAAAACGTTAAATAAACTCCAATTGAATAAGGTAGCTATTTTTAAAAAGTTACAACCAATATTTTTGTTGTTTAACTTTTACGTTTAAAGTTCCTTTATGAAATCCACGCAATAGAGATGCAATTTGTGCATCAAAAAGCCTTATTGCATTGGCAGTTGTTGCAGAATTGACATGCACGAAACATTCACCAATGTTGAGTCACACTCCGCTCTCGCAGTCAGCCATTAACCTGGATTGAAAGGCAACGTGTATAAACAAATGTCTAACGGCTTCCGAATGATTGCGAAAGAGTTTCTCTTTACCAAAGGCCTTTACACGTGCCATCACTGTATATCAGCATTTTAATGATACATGAAGTAGTGTTGCAAATCAGCCTCTTATGAATCGACCGGGCTTCACGACGAATCGACTCAATTCGTGATGACGTGGCATCAGGACGTCTCTGCATTGTATGAAGCAAATACTCGCCAGAAGAAGGTTTCTGTATAACACAAATAAGTAGTAAGGCAGATAAATTTTCAGAAGAATACAGAAAACAGCAAGGAGTTGCCTTTAAAACCCAAGGCATGATGAGGAATGTCAAAATAATTGTTCAGTACGACATTGTTTGAAGAAACACCGATCCTATGTTGCTATCTTTCGACGTCAAGAAATTTTGGTAGGGAAAAATCCTGGAAATTCTTTGCTCAGTCGCCCATCACCTACAAAGCAAATTGACCTCAAGGATGACATGACCAAAGGCAAATCGCCTGAAATAAACTTGCTTTTTAACAGTATGCACTTCATTTGTGGAAGTTAAGGAGAGTCTTTTCTTTACACTCCGGCCCAAACAAAAGGAATCTAATATACCAGGCCGGTCAAGTAACTTGCAAGTCCTTTCTTTCATAAATTTCATAAATTCGAGACCCTTTTGACCTTCCCACACAGTTTTGATCCGATATGGAACATCAAGAAAATATTTTCGGATCTGGAGGCCAATTGATTTTGAGAGGGCGACAGCGACCCCGAAGAAATGTTAGCAGCTATATCGATTTTCGCGCTCACTCATCCTCTTCGCGTCCGAATAATCATGCTTTGCTCGCCAAAACATTTTCTCCTGGGATTCTCTTGAGGTCGACTTGAGGCAAGTCTAATATCACAACAACAAAGAAATGTTTTTTCCGACATGCTCTTAACAGAAGTTTATCTGCTTTTTAATCCTTGCAAGAACTTGAACTTGAAAAGAAAAGCCAACGTCGTTAAAAAGTAACCACTACGCGAGTGTAAATGATACGCCAAGCCTACCAACTACTTGGTGCGTCTGGTTGGGAAGAGGTGCTGCAAGGTATTAGAGGAGAAGTGAATTGTCGTATGGTAGGAGATTGGCTACAGAATCAGAACAATCAAACAAACAAAGGATATTTCCCGAAGACAGCCAGGGGCGTACCCAGGATGGGGGGGGGGGGGGAATTCCTAGAGTGCCCGTGACCCCCCCTTTCTGACAGTCACCAAAATACAACAACATATTACTAACCATATCTGTGAGACTGAAACAGAGTAATTTATGTCACCTAGAACTTACTTCATCTATGGTGCTATTTTGTAGGCCCGTCCCTTCCCCCTTCCCCCGCATTCTCTGCTCACCCAAAAAATTGTCACTTTCACTAAAAACAGTGCGGATGTCGACATGACAAAGTGGTAAGTACCCTGGGTTTGAGAAAGTGTGAGCCCCCTCAACACCCTGAAAAATTCTAGGTAAGCCCCTGAGAGAGCTGAAGCTCAAAGAAATCAAGCTGAAGTCATATTGAACGGGTTCAGTGGAAAATAATTCAGAGATCTCAATATCAAATCGTAAAGACCACTAGGTTGCATGACAATGTCATCGAAATATTTGTTGATAGCAATGCCGCTGAATTTTGGGTGCAACTCTGCATTGATAATTCAATGGAAAAGTTCATGGCTGTGAACAAAATGACAGACACTAATATTAATCCATAAGGACTCCATAACATAAAGGTGTGTTTACTGCTTGTTGCGGGAAGCGTTTTATGAAATGACGTTTTATTGAGTATTTTACGCGCGTTATTGTAAACAATTGCATATATTATATGGTGCTTTCCATATGATATATCATTATTGTAAACAGTGTAAATCTCTATTGTATTAGTAAGGGAGAAAACACACAAGACACACAAGTGAAAACCTTAAAATTTACGTGACATTTGTGATTTTCCTGTATATTTACAGGGGTAGCTTCATCCGAACCATGCTCCTTCATGGTCATTGGCTCAAGTGGTGCAATCAATTTGAGTTCCTCATTCGTCATAGAAAATACTTGCATCTGGCATATCGCAGTACCACCTCATCACAATATACGTTTAAACTTTACTACCCTTAATATCGTGAACCAACCTGGCTCGAACATCAGTTCGGTAAAAGTCTATGATGGAAGGAACGAGTCTCAAACGTTGCTTGGGCACTTCACTGAAAACAAGAGTCATTTCTCCATACAGTCGAGTGGACGCTACATGTTGGTAGTTGCAACTGGCGTTGCAAGCTTTAAAGCAGTTTGTACTTCTAGACCAAGGAGAGGTAATTCCAAAAACAATTCCTCATTATTATCACAGTTGTACTGAGAACGTATCATTTTCATCATGGTCTTACCCTTAAATTCAAGTCTAAAAGCTTTCCTGTTTACCGCAGAACCAACCAAAAGCAAATGTTGGGCATCACATAGGTTTGTCTCAACAGAAGAGTACTACTCTGTCCGCTGGACTCGCAAATTTGACTGGGATATGAAGAACAAACTATGATGACATATTCAGATATGGGAAATTCGTTTTCCAATGAATCGGGGGTGGAAGCTGAATAACTGGCCCTCAGTTATTCATTATTCTTTGTGTGTTTTGTTCGAATTATTCATTATTCTTTTTCAATTTTTGCAGGTTATTCATTATTCATTGTTGTTATTCATTATTCCGGCGTTTTCAGACCCAATTATTCATTATTCGTTTTTTATTTATACTCGTTATTCATTATTCATTATTCAGCTTCCACCCCCGACAATGAAGTTGGTCGATTATTGGCACCGTTGGATTAAAGTCTTGGACCTGTGGCTGGAAACATTATAACCCTTTTTGGTGTCTTTTTGTGAGGAACATTCAAGTTAAAATGACATTATTTTACATCAGTCTAGGCACTTTTCAAAAGTTTTTAACTTGTTTTGTTTTCTATACCATCTTCAAACAAATTCATCCCTTGTTGCATTTCATTTTTGCGAACTGAATTGGTTTCCAAACCCACTTTGGCAAAGTAACAGAAGACGAGAGTAGATCACCATCCCATGTATTCCTTGTGATCGGCTATGAAAGCCAGGAACGTTTCCGTGACTCCATGTGGTTAAGAGCTGAAATGAAATTTAGGTAGTAATAAAGTAGTATTTTACAAAGTGAATAGGGACTGTTACACTTTCTTCGTCACAGTGTAAAAACGTGTAAGAATTCTGGAGATGGTCTTATAGCAAGGTAACTATTTTGAAGGTTGTGAGGTTCGTTTACAATGTGCTATAGTTAACTGATGGCTAAAATTTGTACATCGTCTTTTATTGCAGCTAAACCAAGGGTAATAATTCCTTTACGAATGGTTCGAACAGTCTCGGAGCATTATGTGTGGTGCTCGTCTGAAGGGACGTCCCCGATCAACATATCATTGATGAACTCAACTACAACCTTGGCTTCTAGGAAGGGAATAGTGTGGAGCAAACTCAAGCATGATGGTAACTATAGTTGCGTCGCTACCAATGAAGTTGGCACCGAATCAAAGACGTTTTACGTTTCTCTTATAGGTGAGATTATACTGACCTTATTTCCCTCCAAATGTGGTTACTTCATCATCACACGAAACAAAGCTGTAGCAATAAAGCGATGAATTGATTTTCAATTACTGACCTTATTTCCCTCCAAATGTGGTTACTTCATCATCACACGAAACAAAGCTGTAGCAATAAAGCGATGAATTGATTTCCAAGTCTAAAATAATTTTTCCATAACATTATTACCCCTTATCAGTAGTTTACAGCTCACAGCTCTACGCAAACCATTTTCTCCCGGGTGGAACTGAATCCTCTTTTGTCGCTAGTACACTTTGTTTTATTCGATTTCCACTTGTTTATAATCAGATGATTCATTCACACACGTACGAATTACAGCTCACTTTCTTTTGAGACAAGAGCGCCCAAACATGAAACACCAAAAACCTCCCCAGAATATCATGAATCTTATAAAGTGATTTGGCCACCTAAGGTGGCTCAAACCAGTTTTAACACTTGAAAGAAACTTTCTTATTAGAATGATTGACACTACAGCACTTTATCACTTAACAGCAATGTTATGGTACCATATCAAACACCAATTATTGCTGAAAAAGATTCGGTCATTTTTGTGTTGTAAAACGTTACCGTGGCAACAGCAAATCCCTGCAAAAACACCCCATATTTTGGCTTTAGCTGCTCATATTTCAAAAACGACTTCGGTAACCCCCATTTTTTATTTCTGAAATGTAATCAGCATGCAACAATAAAACTTTCTGCAAAGTTTAAAAAATTCTGTGGAGCGGAATTCAGAGCCACCTTAAATAATTGAACATTTAAGGTCGCTCTAAATCCGCTCCACAGATTTTTTTTTAAATTTTGCAGAGTTTCATTTTGACCTGCTAATCACTTTTGTGCAATAAAAAATTGGGGTCACTAGTCAGGGAGCAAGTGTCGTAAAATTAAGTCCCGTAGGAAATTAATGCTTAAAGCAAGCCACTGGTCTAGATATGTTGAGGGGACCTTAGTGAACATGAAAAATGTTGTCGGCAACTTTGTGACCCGCACCGGCACGATTCACGGGGGATTAAAACACGTCTCATACAATATTAGCATGGAAACGAGGCTACATCTTAAATCGTCTTTATTCCCTCTTATATGTCAATATTTCATCACCAAATTGTAAGAATAGCTTTACTCTAGCATT
>NC_090886.1:48820636-48823136 GCF_036669925.1 Montipora capricornis
CAAAAAAATGACTGCATCTTGTTTAGCAATAAATGATGTTTCATATGGTATCATAACATTGGTATTCGTGATAAAGTGTTGCAGTGTCAATCCTTCTAATAACAAGGTCTCTTGAAAGTGTTGACGTCAAGTCTTTAATGCATAAGCTATATTTTCCGAAGTGTGAAATCAGTTTAAATCAAATCCCATAAAGGCTGGGCTATTTCTTTACTATTTCACAAAGCTTTGATTATCTTTCACAGATTTTCGCGTTTGTGTGAGTTTGTGTTACTGCCGTGGCACTACACATTGGCGGTTTCCATTTCAGAACATCTTTCTCTGCACATGGAAATATTTAGCTCATCATTTGAACAACACTCCAACAACCACGACAAATCTGTGAGTTATTAACTGATGATACTCCTAAAACACTTGTATTTATTGCTTCTATCTCCAGTACGCAAACTTGGTAACAATATAGTACCCTTTCGGCTTGCTGATGAAAACTAAACGCGAAATATCAGAAGAATTAAATTTATCCTCAAAATCATGCTATTTGTTGAAGGCATTTTTTTTATTTGAGTGTCCTAACAGACGTTTTCTGCATAATGATGCGAAAGGCAACCTTTTAGCATCATCGTGCAGAAAAAGTGATAAAATGGAGATTGAAGAACTTGGGATTTAATATCAAGGGTGCTAATGAGAAACAACTTTGGCCTAACTAGCCACATAAGGAGAAAGATTTTCAATCTGAGAAGATGCCGTGGATGGTTGTTCTTTCCCGTCTATATCCGTTGCATTAAGAGGTTACGTAAACCTAAAAAGTCCACAGCATTGTTAATGTTATGGTTATGATTGCTTCACTTAGTTCTTCCTTCCAGCAGTACGGCAAAACACTCGTCTCCTCATACAGGAGCATTTGCTCACTTTAAACTCCCCCGAAACGATGGAATTCTTGCATAATACAAGACAAAAACCTCGTTTCAAAAGTTAGAGCTGGTATTCTGATGATGCTAGAGGCAACAGTGTTATTCGTAGCAAAAAGAAAATAGAAAACTGCGGTACACTCCGGGAAGACCAGTCTATGATCATCAGGACGTGAACAATCGATGAAATCGATGATCGGAAAATCAATCGATCAATCGATACCAATAGATCTCCTGTTAGTTAATTTACATCGATTTGCATTGGCCAATCGATAATCACACAAAAGTGGCCGCGAATCATCGATTGCCTTCGATTGGCAATAAAAAACTCTAAGCATCTCACGTACGTGCATTAGTTTGAATGTTTGAGATAAATTGAAGCTGTTCACCCGATTGCTTGTTTGGTTTCCACAAGTCAACAACACCCGCTACACACCTCGTTATAGCGATAGCCGTTCCTCGTTCCTTTGGGTGTTTCGTTTTCAGACGCTGTTTATGTGAATTTCTTTTTCTTATTTTTTCAACCCGTTTATACATCGCACCAAGACGATATATTACCCTTATGCTAATAATATTTTAGTGCAGTAGCCAGTTGGAGAGGGCTAGTCTCGATTAGCTTATTATTCGCTGAGAAACGTTTAAATTTGTTTAAATAATTTTGATTTTGTATGATTTTTCCAGCTTTTTGGTGTTCTGTTTTATTATTTTTTTATTGTTTTCTTTGAAACTATGAAATCCACTGTCATCCATTTTTGTTTTGATTTGTTCCCTCTGAGTCGATCGCGCGGGCTCCATGGAGGTCATTTGGGTTTAATTGTGCTGCTCTTATCTAAGTAGAATCGAGTAAAGCCGTGATCAGCAAATGCTGAGAACGAAACTGCAATAAAAGCTAAAATTGAGTTCATGGAAATGTTCTTGTTTAGTTCCAACGCTGTACTGTTGCTGAGTGTACTTTAAAAAGTAGTGTTAACATGAGTTAAAATTTCGTTACTTAGTTTTGGACTAGTTTCCATAGACGTTACGTTTCATGTTTTTTTTATTCTAGATCGCTCTCTAACATTGAAATAACTCACCTCCCAGAAAATGTTTTCTCAGGACTTAGTGCGCTACAATACCTGTAAGTTTGTTGACCCAAATAAATTTTCAAAATATGACATAGCTATGTGCCTGGTTACTGTGCAGAGTATGCAGTGTGACTTATATACAAAGCGACTCATACAGCTGATTTAAACAAAGTGTCAATAGTACTAAATAACCCTTTTTTGGAGCTGTTTTTGAGTCTAAAATTAAGGTGGATTTGGACCTTAGCCTTCTAAGATTAATACTAACTGTTATTCCAGTATGTCATGTTGGTTCTTTTTGTAACACCTATTTTTTCATTTGAGCGAGGTTCCCTTATTAAAGAAAGGAGCACATAAAAAAATCAAGTTGATTGCTACCCACAAACATTAGTTTTGTTGTCGAGGAAATGACAATATCTCAAAGAAATGCGTATGATTATTATTGTTACTATTATTACTATTTTTATAGCAATGGTAATAATAATGATAATCATAACAATGATATTTTAATAAGTGTTTACTCCAAGTGATTGC
>NC_090886.1:48830636-48833136 GCF_036669925.1 Montipora capricornis
ATTATCAATGCTGCGTTCTGATTGGTTGAGCTACTAGTAGGCTATTTGTTATAGCCCACTAGTAGCAAAAAGCGCCGGCTTTGAAAACCAAAACAACAATTAAAGTCTAGCTTTAACTAGCGAAAGATGTTTTGTCTTGATAATTTTTTGACCAACTAGTTGGATTTTACTAAAACAATTATTCCTCTCGCCCTCATGTCCTCTGAGTCAATAGTCCATTCGGCCTTCGGCCTCATGGGCTATTGACTCAGAGCCCATTCGGGCTCGAGGAATAATTGTTAAATATTTTCTATAAATTTGGAATTATTTATAATGTCTAATTAAGCTTGGTTAAGATTTTTATTTTATTGTAATGTATTGTAAGTTTAAACTTATTATTATAATTTAGAAATAAAGATTTTATAGTTCTCAACAAGTCCTTCAAATTTAGAACAATCAGGACGTCATGAAACCTATTATTTCCGAACACTATGCGCGAAAACTTCGATTTTTTACTTTATGATCCGTAAAGAGAAGGTTTTTCATAAACGCTCACGGAAAAATGTATGTGTTTCAATTGAACAGATTTGGTCATGAAAATCCTTGTTTGGTTTCCACAAGTCAACAACACCCGCTACACACCTCGTTATAGCGATAGCCGTTCCTCGTTCCTTTGGCTTGTTTCGTTTTCAGATGCTGTTTATGTGAAATTTTGTTCTTTTTTTTTTTTTCAACCCGTTTATTTATCGCACCAAGACGATATATTACCCTTATGCTAATAATATTTTAGTGCAGCGTTTAGTATTATAGTAAATAGCCTGAGTTACCTTAGGAGCGTAAGAGTTCTCGAAAACAGTCCGCATTGCCAATTGTTCACAATCGATGTCAGTTAATTGATCCGGAGGGGGTAAAGTGCAGGTTGAAGGTCATTGTTTTACTATAATAACTGAAACAACCCAAACCTTTACAAAAATGCTAACCTTAGGCTAACATTGTTTTTTAGGCCTAATGTTAGCATTAGTAAAGTTTTGGGTTGTTTCAGCTTTGGTGAAACAGTGACCTGCAACTCTAACCTGCAACCTGCAACCTGCAGTTTACACCCTCCATTAATTGATCGATTGGTATTGATAAGCGATAAAAGTTGATAATATTGGTTATCGAATATCAATATCAATCGATTAATTGCCATCGATTGGCATCGATTGATTGATTGATTTTCCGATCACTGATTTCATCCATTGTTCATGTCCTGGATCATTTGAGCAATGGAGGACGTTTTCCGTGTTTTAAATAGGCTCATTTAAACACTCGGGGGAGTTGGGAGCATTCTCGACAATTATGCAAACCCGAGACGCAGTCGAGGGTTTGCATAACTGTCGAGAATTCTCCCCCCGAGTTCAACAAATTCGTGTGAAGTCACAGCCGTGTTTCCATACTCTCATTTAAACACAGCTATTGACGAATGAGAGTGCACGTACTATCCTAATTATTTTATAAACACCAATAGAGTGAAGTCTCTTGCATGAAATTTGACACCACGGCCAACAAATTCATTTCTGATGTATGCACTTATGCACTGCACGTAACAAACACCAGCATAAGACATTCGAATTCAGAGGTCAATATGCGTGTGCCTAGTGTGAAGCGTAGTCTGCCTTTATTAGCAGTAACACAGGCAAATGTCCATATAGAGAACCCACAATACCCAATACTCTAAGTATACCGTGAAGTGTGAAGTTAAAAAAAAAAAAAACCAACATTTGAATTCATTTGTGTTAATTGTTGATTTCAGTTTACAGTGTCCCCAATTAGTGCTCCAGCGCTATAACGACTAGACACTTAAATAAAGTTCCTTTCCTTTCCTTTCCTTTCCTTCTGTATCTTATCTGAAACGGGAGCCGGTATACCCTTGCATCCTTTTTGTTGTTTTTGCAAAACCTCTTATTTGTTCTTAGCCAGGTCCCCTGTTTTTAAATGAAGGAGCCCATGAAAAAAATCAAGTTGATTGCCACTGATACACATTTCCTTCGTAATAACATTATACATATTAGGTACAAATAAAGATTCTATAGTTCTCAAATAGTCCTCCAATTTTAGAACTATCAGAGTATCGTAAAACAATATTAATTCCGATTACCACGCGAGAACACTTCGACTTTTTCGTTATGATCCGTAAAGCGAACTTTTCTTGATCATTGCTAGGAAAAATGTATGTCTTGACTGTCTTTACACTGTATTCATCATCGACATTACAAACCTTCATTATTCGGTAAGAAAGTTCACCTAAGTTAGAATACTCTTGATTTCATATTAGTTTTTTTGATTTTTTGTTTTAAGATTATTGGCATTGTTTTCCTTAAAACTAGCAAATCAATTGTCTTGTATTTTTGCTTTGATTTGATCGCTCTGAGTCGTTCACGAACTCTTTTAGGACAATTGGAATGTACTGCTCTTATTACTGGGTTGCCAAACCCAGTCGAAATCTGCTTTTCATTTCGTCGTTTTCGTATTATTTTTATTA
>NC_090886.1:48838136-48840636 GCF_036669925.1 Montipora capricornis
ATGGATTGATCAACATTGTTCAGAGAAGAGTCCAATCTCGGGTCAATAACCCGACAAAGAAGGCTTCCTGACCCGACAGATGAAATATAAATATTCAGTTAACTATTATAACAAAATTAAAAAACGAAAGACATAAGTTTCTTGGCTAAAAGATACGTTGTTTAACTCTAAAGGCGACGAACGATCTAACATTCGTCATTCATTACAAACAAGAACATTGAAACAAAATGATCACGTGCACCTTTATGGTTGCCTAGCACGTGATTCCTTTCTTCCTTCTGACAGAACATCATGTCCTTCCCCAGGAATTTTAGTGTTTTTACGATCGATTGTCATTAATCTTTCGCTGAGAATTCGAAATTTAGAGTTTTATATAAAAACTAGGTTTTTTTTTATCTGTCTTTTGGTTTGCCTGTTACTGTTATTGTGTAGCATGAAAATATTGTGGGACTTTTATTTTGCGGATTGGCGATTGTTTGAGGTTTGCGGGAACAAATTTTTGCGGCGCGAATTCGGACTGAAATTTCCGCTGGGAACTAAATTTTGCGGTTTTCTTTTCAAGCAGCAAGACTATTTTCAACTTCTATTACTTTTTGATAAAAAAACCTCTCAATCATCGAGAACGTGGAAAAAATGTGGCATCCTGGAGGCCTTAGAAAATGGTTAACGTGACTTTTCGATTGACTGCTTTGAGTTCGTTTCTTATGCCTGCGAGACTGGAAAAGTATTGTCTTAACCTTTGATCGTTTTGTTTTGTTTGATAATGGTGCATTCAAGCCGCATACACATCAAGAATATACTCGATATTAAAACACGCGTGACACTGTGGTGCACTGAAATCCAGCTATGTGGTCCAACGAGAAAATAAAATGAATCCATCACGATTAATTACTGGGTTGCCAGTATGGCAATCCCAGTCGGAAAGTGGGTGGGATTTGTTTATTTTATTTATTTTATTTTTATTATTATTATTTTTTTCCGTGTCGGTAAAAGTCGATGGTTGTCCAATACTGTCAACTAGATTCTATCGGAGAAAATAGAAGTTTTATGTGACCGATTCGTTCTATTTGGCGAATAGAGAATGTTTTGGACGATCCGACAAATAGAATTTTCCATCTGACATTTGCATCTCATTAGCGACACTTAGAAATATTCCACGATATTCTGGGACCGGGGTGGAAGCTTGTCTATTTGACCGATTCGTTCTATTTGGCGAATAGAGAATGTTTTGGACGATCCGACAAGTAGAGTTTTCCATGTGACATTTGCATCTCATTAGCGACACTTATATTTCACGATATTCTGGGACCCGGGTGGAAGCTTGTTTATTTGACCGATTCGTTCTATTTGTCGAATAGAGAATGTTTTGGACGATCCGACAAGTAGAGTTTTCCATCTGACATTTGCATCTCATTAGCGACACTTAGAAATATTTCACGATATTCTGGGACCCGGGTGGAAGCTTGTCTGTTTCACCGATTCGTTCTATTTGGCGAATAGAGAATGTTTTGGACGATCCGACAAGTAGAGTTTTCCATCTGACATTTGCATCTCATTAGCGACACTTAGAAATATTTCACGATATTCTGGGACCCGGGTTGAAGCTTGTCTATTTGACCGATTCGTTCTATTTGTCGAATAGAGAATGTTTTGGACGATCCGACAAGTAGAGTTTTCCATCTGACATTTGCATCTCATTAGCGACACTTAGAAATATTTCACGATATTCTGGGACCCGGGTTGAAGCTTGTCTATTTGACCGATTCGTTCTATTTGGCGAATAGAGAACGTTTTGGACGATCCGACAAGTAGAGTTTTCCATCTGACATTTGCATCTCATTAGCGACACTTAGAAATACTTCACGATATTCTGGGACCCGGGTTGAAGCTTGTCTATTTGCCCGATTCGTTCTATTTGGCGAATAGAGAATGTTTTGGACGATCCGACAAGTAGAGTTTTCCATGTGACATTTGCATCTCATTAGCGACACATATTTCACGATATTCTGGGACCCGGGTGGAAGCTTGTTTATTTGACCGATTCGTTCTATTTGTCGAATAGAGAATGTTTTGGACGATCCGACAAATAGAGTTTTCCATCTGACATTTGCATCTCATTAGCGACACTTAGAAATATTTCACGATATTCTGGGACCCGGGTTGAAGCTTGTCTATTTGACCGATTCGTTCTATTTGGCGAATAGAGAACGTTTTGGACGATCCGACAAGTAGAGTTTTCCATCTGACATTTGCATCTCATTAGCGACACTTAGAAATACCTCACGATATTCTGGGACCCGGGTTGAAGCTTGTCTATTTGCCCGATTCGTTCTATTTGGCGAATAGAGAATGTTTTGGACGATCCGACAAGTAGAGTTTTCCATCTGACATTTGCATCTCATTAGCGACACTTAGAAATATTTCACGATATTCTGGGACCCGGGTTGAAGCTTGTCTATTTGACCGATTCGTTCTATTTGTCGAATAGAGAATGTTTTGG
>NC_090886.1:48848136-48855636 GCF_036669925.1 Montipora capricornis
TGTAAAAAGTGAGTGAGAAGAAAGCATGAAATGTCTATAAAATGTCTACAAAAACCCTCAAAAAATTGGAGGGGAAAAGTATGTGAAATGTTTTTAAAATGTTGGTGTTTTAGTGCACAAAATCTCAGCAAAATGTTCACAATATCTCTGTAAATTAAGTATTTAAAACCTGACAGAAGGCAGGAAATCTCAATCAAATGTCTGTAAAATTGGAGGTAAAGTATGTGAAATGTTTTTAAAATGTTGGTGTTTTAGTGCACAAAATCTCAGCAAAATGTTCACAATATCTCTGTAAATTAAGTATTTAAAACCTGACAGAAGGCAGGAAATCTCAATAAAATGTCTGTAAAACTGGAGGTAAAGTATGTGAAATGTTTTTAAAATGTTGGTGTTTTAGTGTACAAAATCTCAGGAAAATGTTTACAATATCTCTGTAAATAATAGCATTTAAAACCTGACGTAAGCCAGGAAATGTTAATAAAAAGTGAAATGGATGAAAGGTTAGTCGATTTTACGTAGAAAAAAGAACAAGTTCTAGAGTTTGTGAATGCATAAATTTTTATTTCAAATCTAAAAATAATCATTTGTTTATATTACTTTCAATAGAATCTAAGTGTACAATAAAATTCTTGCAATAAGTTCAATAAATTAATTCAATTAATAACATGAGTTACCATGGCAACTTTTTCTACCGTGCTAAAATGGTGTCCACTTTCGAAAAAACCCACGTCCTATGATTGCGATTTGTCAACCATGATTTATAGCTGATGAAATGGTACAATGTATACTCGTGAAACTTGGGAATAATTCCACTTGTGTTTTGTCCAAAATCAAATAATTTTTCTTGCCTTAAGGCTTATGAAATTATTTGATTTTGGACAAAGCATGTGTGAAATTATTCCCTAAATTCACTCATCACTATTTGATAACCCATACAAATTCATCAAAATAAGGAATAAAATATATGCAAGGGATTTCATTATTATTAAATACGTATAAAAATCTGGCTTATGTTACCCCAATTACAAATATAGTTGTTAGAAATGGGCGCGGCTTATCTGCGGGAAGATCTGAAAAAGGCTGCCTCTGATGGCCAGTTTTCCATCTTTGCATCCAATTTTATGCCTAGTTGCATGTACTAAGCTACAAACGTTCCGCTCATATTCTTGTTGTAATGCAAAAAAATCTATGGCAAAACTGTGTTTGAGAAATTCCTGTCAACAAATACCAGAAAAAGATCAATCATATGTCCAAGTTGGTAAAAACGATGTTCATTACATTAAAGTGCTAAAATTACATTAAAGTATTTTCCGTTAGAATATTAGTGAATAGTGAGTTGACGTTTCATGAACAGTGGATGAACTTGACTTCTAAAGACTAGACTTTGGATTTCTTTTGTTTTGTGTCAAAAAACGTTTTTCCGTAAATTTCAGCTGGTAAGGTCAGGGTGCGGCTTACCTCCAGGTTTACAGTTCACCTGCCAGTTCAGTTGGGTAATACTAGCATACTAAAACAAATTAACCATGTGGATTACCTGCATGGGTACACCTACTTTTCAAGTTACATCAAACTGTATGAGGTGTGCCACCAGCCAGTTCCGATGAAAAATACTACAAATTAGTATACTAAGACAAATTAACTGCATGGTTAGACCGAATTTACAAGTTACATCGAACTGTATGAGGTGCGCCACCCGCCAGTTCCGATGAAAAATGCTACAAATTAGTATACTATGACAAATTAACTGCATGGTTAGACCGAATTTACAAGTTACATCGAACTGTATGAGGTGTGCCACCCGCCAGTTCAGATAAAAAATACTACAAATTAGTATACTATGACAAATTAACTGCATGGTTAGACCGAATTTACAAGTTACATCGAACTGTATGAGGTGTGCCACCTGCCAGTTCCGATGAAAAATACTACAAATTAGTATACTATGACAAATGAACTGTGTGGTTAGACCGAATTTACAAGTTACATCGAACTGTATGAGGTTTGCCACCCGCCAGTTCAGAAGAAAAATACTACAAATTAGTATACTATGACAAATTAACTGCATAGTTAGACTGAATTTACAAGTTACATCCAACTGTATGAGGTGTGCCACCCGCCAGTTCAGATGAAAAATACTACAAATTAGTATGCTATGACTAATTATCTTTAAATCATTGTTGCCACATGCAGATGTGTTTAATAGAAAGATATCACTTGTGTTTGATGTATTTGCCACTGAACGATGACTGACAATTTCCTCAGACCCAAGGGACAGTGAAACCTTCTTGATTTTTGTCAAAAAACTTACAGTATATGAACAGAGAAGTCACTGATTGTTGCAGTGAATATTTCTCCCTTGTATTCACCCAGTTCAATGTGAGAGCATTTGACTCTTCCATAATTACCTGATGTCTGGAACAAATTTACTAGACCCAGCTAAAACAGTTTGACCTAATAATGTTCACAAGGTATATCCAAAATGGCAATGAAACCTCTACCCTCCCAAGTTTTGACACAAAGACATCAATTATTAATCACAATTGCATCACAATTTGCAATCAGCACTGTCTGTTTCTTGCATCTCAGGAAATTTCCTCCAATTAAATTTCAATGCTCAATTTCCTTCAGCACTGCATCTTGTGGTTGAAGTACATGAAGGCCCTGGAAAAGAGCCACACCAGTCAATCAATCACTTTATATAATTTCATAATATCATTGTCGAAGAATGTTGTAACAAATCACTTTGCCATTCATAAGCAATGTTCCTGTGTAGGTGAAACTGAATAATGAAGCTACATGTAAGAGCTAAAGGAATTATTGCAAGAAACTTGTATCTTACCATGACGAGCTTCGGCCGACAAAAAAATATATGCAAATGAGCTTACGGTGATTTGAAATCACCCTTAGCTAATCATTAAGTGCATGTAACTCAAGAACTCATTTCGCAAGTTTAGGTGTTGCAGATATCGCATCAGAGTCCGCTTCTGACATATTCAGTTACTTTTTTTTTACACCTTTTAAGTCACAACCCACAAAACGTCATTCAGGGAACGTTCTCCAGAGACTTTGCCCCGTGTAGCTCGTGTGGCGTGCAGCAATTCTCGCGAGGATTTTAGAGTAATTCTTGCTCGCACGATTCTGCAACACTGTGGCAAATACGCATAACTCGCTTTTTGAGTTCAGTTATTTTCAATTTACGTATGCTTTGTATGTACAAAATTGGTTCTGCCTTCAGATAACAACAGTCCAAACTTCACTGACTACCCAAGAGAGACAGAACTTATTAGTACAAAATAATAATTATTACAACATTGGTTCTGCCTTCAGATAACAACAGTCCAAACTGGACTGACTACCCAAGAGAGACAGAACTCGTTAGCGCAAAATAATAATTATTACAAAATTGGTTCTGCCTTCAGATAACAACAGTCCAAACTGGACTGACTACCCAAGAGAGACAGAACTCGTTAGCACAAATAATTATTATTACAACATTGGTTCTGCCTTCAGATAACAACAGTCCAAAACTGGACTGACTACCCAAGGGAGACAGAACTCATTAGTACAAAATAATAATTATTACAAAATTGGTTCTGCCTTTAGATAACAACACTAAAAAATGGACTGACTACCCGAGAGAGACAGAACTCGTTAGGGTAAAATAAAAATGATTAAAAAGAGACTGGTTGCGCCTTTTGATAACAAAAGTCAAAAACAGACTATCACATACAAGAAATTATTTAAATGCAATCTGTTTTGCAATAATAATTTAATATTATAGATACTTTTAAAGATTACATTGAAACTGATCAATGTACTTCAGGTCTGATATCCAGCTAGCAGCCTAAGGCTGTATTCTGTCTATTACATATATGTAGTCTGTTTCAGTCTGACCTCTACTCAAAAACAACAAACAGCACTTTCCTATGCTGAATTTCTCATTGGGCTAGCTCCGGGGCAATGAGGTACACAAGCAACCCCACCGTGACAAGGTATGGACTATGAGGTGGTTGCAAAGTACAAAATGATCAGAAAATCGTCTGGCATTACACAGAGTAAACTCCCAGGAGTCAATCGGTTTAGTAAAAATTTACAAACTAACAAACAAAACAAATGACAAATTTATCCTAATGATCTTTTGCTTATTAGCTTGGCTCCACATAACAAGCTAAATTATGCTTCACAAATTATTATTATCATTATCATTATCATTATCATTATTAGGATATGTTGGTCAACTTTGTTTTCCATGCTCCACTGGTTATTTCATATCCAACAAGCCTGAACGCAATAATATTGTTTTATTGAAAATGTCCCCAAAATAGAGAGAAATCTACTGACTTCATTGTGTAACTGAATATTTTCAGCTGACATGTACCCTTTCCATCATTTTGTAGAGCATGGAATATTAGCTCATATACCAGGATGGCAGGGCCAATGAAAACTTCTGAATTGTATTACACAATGATAAAATTTTTAATATTTATTATGTTTATAGACATCACAAAATTTACATACAGTCTCACTTTGAAAGAGAGCACAAAACAATTTATCTCATTGGTCTCTGTGCAATGTACATGTATGTAGTGTTTCCATGGTACTTTTAAAAATACAAGAGTTTCTTAAATAACAGTTACCTACCTTTTAGAAAAGTCCCATTCAAGACAACCTCCACCAGCCCTTTTTAGCTGCCAAAGACCTAATACATTGCCCTGAAACAAAATATGGACATATAAAAACCCTACAAGGTCAGCTTCATGACCCGACATAATGGTTATGGTAGGAGCTGTGGAAATTTGACCAGCTGGAATTCCTTGTTGACACCCTGGCTTACAAACTTATATGAAAGCCTGTGACAACATCCCAAAGTGTCCACCTTACCAAACTGACCATTTTGTACATGTAATAAAATCAATAATAATTATTTATTGTTGAATTGTTCATACCTTTTTATTGATAATGTCTGAATTAGTGTTTGAAGGGTACAACTCAAAACAAATTTTGTATTTCACTCATAAATTTGCTCTTTTTTGGGGGGTGCCTGGGAATAAAGCACTCAAAGCACTAGCTTGGGAGATTTCCCATATCCAATTAAAACAGTGGAGCAATCATGCCAAAAATTGTCTCTTAAAACAAAAGTTTTGAGATATAAAAATTCTTCAAGATGGCTTTTTGTGTATTGTTATGAATAGGCCGTTTCCGAGTTCCTGTCTGCTTCCTCTTCAAAGCGAGTCTAAGTGCGAAGTCTTTGTGATGGTAATTAGGTCTACTTTACATATGAATGAAAACTAATTTTCAGGAGAAAAACTTCGCACTTAGACTCACTTTGAAGAGGAGTCAGACATGAACTCGGAAATGGCTTATTAGATTAACAACCTGCTCCCTCCTGAGAGTGACACTTATAGATTTTACTCTGTCTAATGCCAGACGATTTTACTTGTCAATGGGGGCCTCTTCAGGGATGAATGGGTTAAGTACTCATCAAATAAAATTTGAGGTTTTGGTGGGAGAAATTGCAATATTAACTGCATCACAATATGATTGGTATATTTAGATGGCTAGCTCTACTACATAACAGTACATGTACAGGGTTCTCCCTAGTTTTCACCGCAACAGGTATGGCACCTTTTCACACCGGTAAAGCATAAAGCAATTGGTTAATGTTGGACGTTCTGCAAAGGATAAGCGACTTCTGAGCGTTGGCAGGCGGTAATAAGTGCTCTTACAAGCAGTAAATTTTACCGGTAGCTTTCTAATGTTTCATGAAAAATGCTAGTAATGCAAATGCTTTTGAGTAGTCTACTATGGAATACCCCAGAAGACAACTGAATTTTTTTTTGTTAAGGCCCACATACATGTACATGCAAACAAGCAAGTGACAAGTAACAAGCGAGAAAGCTTGTATACCATGTCATAGGAAATAGTTACATATCACCCTGCACAAGCAATGTGGAATACAGCCGAATATATGCTGTGCAGTTATTGACTGACTGGTTAAATCTTTTTGTGACTTGGTATAAAGGGCTTTACATTACTGAACATGTGACATTGTTTGCACAAGGAGCCAGAGCCGGCCAAATTTTTGCGCGGCCCATCAAAGAAATCTGAACGCAAGGTTAAATTCCTAGAATACTTTTTCTCACAGTCCAGGAACGAAGGTGTGAAAAAGCAACGTGATCCCAAACCACACGTCAATAATAATAACACCGTAACTGTTCATTTAAGTTGTTAAGATCGAGATCACGTTGTGCAGTATGACACAGGAATAAAAATAGTAAGAGTAGAACCGAAAGAGTTAATTCTTCATGTGAATCGTTCCATGTCTGTTTATATTATTTTCTCGTCATCATGTCACACACCAGGCAGTTACTTTAATGTTTAACTCTTCATTTCACAACAAAAGTAAATGCGATATTGCCAGGGTTGCGGATTTGTTTAATCTAACAGCAGTACCGCTAAAAGAGAGGGCCTATTTTCGTCACAATGAGGAGATATGAGCTTCTGCGTTTCCTGGCTTGACGGCGTAGGATAAAATTGCTTCAGTTGGGCAACGTGCTGGCAGTCGTTGGGGAACGACAAGCACTGATCAGATCGAGAAGTCTTCTTAAATGCCAAGAGGGTGAGTGGTCGCGTAGAAGAGAATTTCTATTCGCAAGCAAAATACTGGACATTTGCAACAGAGATTCTTTCTCGGACACACTGCACTCGTAAATTAACTCATTCATGAGGATTTGGCGTAGTAACTTTTAGGTCTAGTGAAGAACTTATAAAAAAGGGCACTCGAATTCTCCTTCCCTCTTTCTCCTCTGATGAAAAGACAATAAAACATGTGCAATATATAGGATATGCACTTTAAACAATAAAAATTGTCAATGTCAAGTGTTTGTCTCTCTGTAAAGAATTCTCTATAGGGTAGACATTGAAAGCTATTTTGTTCAGAAAATTTGTTTCATTCATAAAAGGAGTAATTTTCAATAATATACATGTACAAACATTACCTAGACTTTCTTTAACTGATCTTGTGTTGCCTGAAAATAAACCTATACAGGGCTTGAAATAGACCTTTTCGGCTTGTACATTTTGTTTTCCCAATACAGATCATGTGATAATACTCAGGAGGTTTGGTCTTTTGTTTTGTTCATTAAAATGAGGGCATGCAAGCATGAATATGCCTGCATCCACTCTTTTTAATGAACAAAACAAAGGACCAAGCCTCCTGATTATTATCACATGATCTGTAGTGGGAAAACAAAATGTACAAGCCGAAAAGGTCTATTGCGACTCACTGGTCGCCAATGCGACCAAAAATTGAGGATTGGCGACTAGATTTTCAGCACTGGTCGCCAGCTGGCGAATCACGTTTTGTCTGATAACCCAGGATAAACAGCAGACAACTGTTGTATTTGAATCTTTATATGATGAAACTGTTCGGAACTGGTAGCTAGAACACGACTCACCTTCCTCTCCCCATTAAAATAATGTATACATACTACAAGAAAA
>NC_090886.1:48860636-48875636 GCF_036669925.1 Montipora capricornis
GCATTGATCGCCCGCGCGAAAAAAAAAATGTCCACAATCCTTCTCTTTGTGCCAACATCCAATCACAACCCGTTGCGAGCCCAGTGCGATTCCTGGGGCGCTTTCATTTTGGGTGGAAAAACCGGGGAGAATTTTCTGCTTTAAAGGTGCAGAGCAAATTTCCTCAATCAAAATATGGAACGGGGGAAAGTGTGTTCCTTTTGAGATTTCCTTTTCTGTTTTTCTCAAGAGACTGGATACTAATCATTTAGAATAACAAATATGGCTGCCGGATTTTCGATCATTACTTCCTAAGAAGTAATTCTCACCTGCAGCTACGGGTTATAAAAGTACCCACGTTAATTGACTGAAACCCGCACGATTAATTTGGGCAGCTAAACACCAATGCTATTTTTTTTTCTTTTTTCAAGGAGCATGGTAAAGTCTGCTTACTAGCCTACTTACTTTCTCAATCTCATTCTGTGCTGGGACTCCTATATAACAAAGGCCTTGATTTACATGTTATTTGCATGATTCATCCCAGCAATTTACATGACATTTACCCAAAAAAACTATTTTATGGCCGGATTGTGTCAATTTACATAGATTTTATGGCCTTTGCAATTGTTGTAAAGAATTAAAACGGTCTAATCTTGTGAGGCCCTAAGTACCCGTTTATATGGAGAAAAATTGTCCCGGGAAGAAGGGTCACTCGCTTACCGGAGTTACCCTGGACCAGCCAACTTTTCCTACATTTCCCTATAAAATGCGGTTTAAGTAAACTGTTTACATGAGGAAAAAAAATGGCTCGGCTAGAAGGGAAACCCACCTAGCCGGGTCACCCTTTGTCAACGGTAGGGTCGCCCGCCTGGCCAGGCCAACTTTATTCCATGTAAACACTTTGGCTCGCTCAGTGGAGTCAACTTGTTCGAGGCAAGATGATGAGAGAATGCATGAGTACTATCTTCCCAGTCTCCTGATGATCGAAACTGAGCCGGGCAGCTCTTGACTCAGGGAAAAAGGTTAGTTCTTTTCTCACATCAACGCTAGCTAAAGACCCGGCTGGGAGGGTGTCCATCTTCCGAGGACAACTTTTCTCCATATCAACAGGGCCTAAGACTTGATCCAAGTCGAACTATTAAAACACATACCGATAGACATTTTATAGGTTGCAACCGGCGAACTTTTGATAAACCGAACTCAGTGCAACATGCAGGGCTAATTCAATAGTTTCCCACATAATTTAATTAGGTAATAAATATTCGACACTCAAAATCATCGAGAACAGGGCATACAGATCCAAAACCATTTGGTAACTTAGACAGGACACGCATGATGATATAGCGCAATTTACAGACATTTTATGAGACATGACCAAACGGCGTAAAATCTTTGTAAATTTTCGATTTAAAGACATTTTTGCAAGATTTTATAAAGTCTGTAAATTTCAAGTATTTCCTTTTGTTGTAGCTCCAATAATTTATAAACATTTTACAGACATTTTATAGAGCTTTACTCAACAAAAGTGTTAAAGTCTGTAAATTTAGTATTTACAGACATTTTATGAAGTCTGTAAATGGTCCAAATTTTCCAGTGAATGGAATAACTCAACTCCCAGAAAATGTTTTCTCAGGACTCACACGTCTATTTCGGCTGTAAGTATATTGCCCCAAGTAGACGTTTAAGATATGACACAGGTTTACGCCTGGATACTCAACAAAGCATTGTCCACTGTCATTTATTTTTCCTTTGATTTGATCGCTCTGAGTCGATTGCGCGGACTCCATGGAGGTCATTTGGGCTTAATTGTTGTGCTCTTATCTAAGTAGAATCGAGTAAAGCCGTGATCATCGAATGCTGAGAACGAAACTGCAATAAAAGCTAAAATTGAATTCAAAGGAATTGTTCTTGTTTAATTCGAATTCTGTACTGCTGCTGAGCGTCCTTAAAAAAGTAGTGTTAACATGAGTTAAAACCTCGTTACTTAGTTTTGGACTAGTTTCCATAGACATTACGTTTCATGTTTTTTTATTCTAGATGGCTTTATAACAACGAAATAACTCACCTCCCAGAAAATGTTTTCTCAGGAATTAGTGCCCTACAATACCTGTAAGTTTGTTGACCCAAATCCAATTTCAAACTATGACATAGCTGACCACAGCTATGTGCCTGGTTACTTTACAGAATACAGTGTGACTTATTACGTTTCATGCTTTCATTTCTAGACGACTTGATAACAATAAAATAACTCCCAGAAAATGTTTTCTCAGGACTCACAAGGCTAACTGGGCTGTAATTGTATTGGCCCAAATAAACTCGGCATTCACAATATAACATAGCTCTGTGCCTGGTCACTGCATAAAGAACAGTGTGAGTTACTTACAAAGCGACTCACACAGCTGATTTAAACTAAGTGTCAATAGTAATAAATAACCCTTTTTGGGAGTCATGTAGCAGCTCTCGAAACGTATAATGTGATTGGCTCGTTACCGAAACCCAAAAACAAAAGAGTCAACAATTGAAGCAATGACTTAGACTTAAACAATAGAAGCTTATTACAATACCTAATAATAGCCGGTTGCGAGAGCTCCTAATTACTGCTTTGTTTTCAGCTTGGGTATCGAGCAATTCAAATGATACGTTTTGAGAGCTGCTATACTACTGTTTTTGGGTCTAAAATTAAGGAGCATTTGGACCTTAGCCTTCTAAGATTAATACTAACTGTTATTCCAGTATGTCATGTTGGTTCTTTTTGTAACATCTATTTTTTTAGTTTTGGACTAGTTTTAATATATATTAGGTTTCTTATTTTCATTTCTAGATATCTTGGTAGAAATGAAATAACTCGACTCCCAGAAAATGTTTTCTCAGGACTTAGTGCGCTACATTACCTGTAAGTTTGTTGACCCAAACAAACTTTCAAACTATGACATAGCTATGTGCCTAGTTACTGTACAGAGTACAGTGTGACTTATATACAAAGCGACTCATACAGCTGATTTAAACAAAGTGTCAATAGTAGTAAATAACCCTTTTTGGGAGCCGTTTTTGGGTCTAAAATTAAGGTGGAATTGGACCTTAGCCTTCTAAGATTAATACTAACTGTTATTCCAGTATGTCATGTTGGTTCTTTTTGTAACACCTATTTTTTCATTTGAGCGAGGTTCCCTTATTAAAGAAAGGAGCACATAAAAAAAATCAAGTTGATTGCTACCCACAAACATTAGTTTTGGTGTCGAAGAAACGACAATATCTCGAATAAATGCGTATGATTATTATTGTTACTATTATTACTATTTTTATAGCAATGGTAAAAATAATGATAATCATAACAATGATATTTTAATAAGTGTTTACTCCAAATGATTGCACGAATTATGGAAATGAACACTCTTTACACACCACGGGTTTAACGAATAATATTTTCTATAAATTTGAAATTTTCTATAATGTCTAATTAAGCTTGGTTAAGATTTTTATTTTATTGTAATGTATTGTAAGTTTAAAAGTATTATTATAATTTAGAAATAAAGATTTTACAGTTCTCAACAAGTCCTCCAAATTTAGAACAATCAGGACATCATGAAACTATTATTTCCGAACACTATGCGCCAAAAGTTCGATTTTTTACTTTATGATGCGTAAAGAGAAGGTTTTTCATAAACGCTCACGGAAAAATGTATGTGTTTCAATTGAACAGATTTGGTCATGAAAATCCTTGTTGAGAAATCAGAAGTCTACGTTAACACCAGAAACCAGGGCCAGTACTCCTTAGTATCTGGCTAGAAACATTCTTGTTACTTTTTCCTCCGGTCGCACGTTAGCCAGTTGGTGAGGGCCAGTCTCTTGCCTTATTATTCGCTGAGAAACGTTTACCTTTGTTTAAATACTTTTGATTTTGTATGACTTTTCCAGCTTTTTGGTGTTCTGTTTTATTATTTTTTTATTGTTTTGTTTGAAACTATGAAATCCACTGTCATCTATTTTTGTTTGGATTTGTTCGCTACGAGTCGATCGCGCGGTCTCCATGGAGGTCATTTGGGTTTAATTGTGCTGCTCTTATCTAAGTAGAATCGAGTAAAGCCGTTATCAGCAAATGCTGAGAATGAAACTGTAATATTAGCTAAAATGAAATTCATTGAAATGTTTTTGTTTAATTCGAAGTCACGATATGACACAGCTTTGCGCGTGGATACTCTACAAAGAATTGTCCACTGTCATCCCTTTTTCCTTTGATTTGACCGCTCTGAGTTGATCGTGCGGGCTCCATAGAGGTCATTTGGGTTTAATTGTACTGCTCTTATCTAAGTAGAATCGAGTAAAGCTGTGATCAGCGAATGCTAAGAACGAAACTGCAATAAAAGCTAAAATTGTGTTCATGGAATTGTTCTTGTTTAGTTCGAGCGCTGTACTGTTGCTGAGTGTACTTTAAAAAGTAGTGTTAACATGAATTAAAACTTCGTTACTTAGTTTTGGACTAGTTGCCATAGACGTTACGTTTCATGTTTTTTTTATTTTAGATCGCTCTCTTACAATGAAATAACTTACCTCCCAGAAAATGTTTTCTCAGGACTTAGTGCGCTACAATCCCTGTAAGTTTGTTGAGCCAAATAAACTTTCAAAATATGACATAGCTATGTGCCTGGTTACTGTACACAGTATACAGTGTGACTTATATACAAAGCGACTCATACAGCTGATTTAAACAAAGTGTCAATAGTAATAAATAACCCTTTTTGGGAGCTGTTTTATGGTCTAAAATTAAGGTGGATTTTGACCTTAACCTTCTAAGATTAATAGTAACTGTTATTCCAGTATGTCATGTGGGTTCTTTTTGTAACACCTACTTTTTTCATTTGAGCGAGGTTCCCTTATTAAAGAAAGGAGCACATAGAAAAATCAAGTTGATTGCTACCGACAAACATTAGTTTTGGTGTCGAGAAAATTGCAATATCTCGAATAAATGCGTATGATTACTATAATTGTTACTATTATTACTATTTTTATAGGAATGGTAATAATAATGATAATCATAACAGTGATATTTTAATAAGTGTTTACTCCAAATGATTGCAAGAATTATGGAAATGAACACTCTTTATACATCACGGGTATAACGAATAATATTTTCTATAAATTTGTTTTTTTTTATGTCTAATTAAGCTTGGTTAAGATTTTTATTTTATTGTAATGTATTGTAAGTTTAAAATTATTATTATAATTTAGAAATAAAGATTTTATAGTTCTCAACAAGTCCTCCAAATTTAGAACAATCAGGACATCATGAAACTCTATTATTTCCGAACACTATGGGCCAAAACTTCGATTTTTTACTTTATGATCCGTAAAGAGGAGGTTTTTCATAAACGCTCACGGAAAAATGTATGTGTTTCAATTGAACAGATTTGGTCATGAAAATCCTTGTTCAGAAATCAGAAGTCTACGTTAACAGCAGAAACCAGGGCCAGTACTCATTAGTATCTGGCAAGAAACATTCTTGTTACTTTTTCCTCCGGTCGCGCGTTAGCCAGTTGGTGAGGGCCAGTCTCTGGCCTTATTATTCGCTGAGAAACGTTTACCTTTGTTTAAATAATTTTGATTTTGTATGATTTTTCCAGCTTTTTGGTGTTCTGTTTTATTATTTTTTTATTGTTTTCTTTGAAACTATGAAATCCACTGTCATCCATTTTTGTTTTGATTTGTTCGCTATGAGTCGATCGCGTGGGCTCCATGAAGATCATTTGGGTTTAATTGTGCTGCTCTTATCTAAGTAGAATGGAGTAAAGCCGTGATCAGCAAATGCTGAGAATGAAACTGTATTATAAGCTAAACTGAAAGTCATTGAATTGTTTTTGTTTAATTCGAAGTCACAATATGACACAGCTTTGCGCGTGGATACTCCACAAAGAATTGTCCACTGTCATCCATTTTTCCTTTGATTTGATCGCTCTGAGTTGATCGTGCGGGCTCCATGGAGGTCATTTGGGTTTAGTTGTGCTGCTCTTATCTAAGTAGAATCGAGTAAAGCCGTGATCAGCAAATGCTGAGAATGAAACTGTAATATAAGCTAAACTGAAATTCATTGAATTGTTTTTGTTTAATTCGAAGTCACAATTTGACACAACTTTGCGCGTGGATACTCCACAAAGAATTGTCCACTGTCATCCATTTAATTTGATAGCACTGAGTTGATCGTGCGGGCTCCATGGAGGTCATTTGCGTTTAATTGTACTGCTCTTATCTAAGTAGAATCGAGTAAGGCTGTGATCAGCGAATGCTAAGAAGGAAACTGCAATAAAAGCTAAAATTGAGTTCATGGAAATGTTCTTGTTTAGTTCCAACGCTGTACTGTTGCTGAGTGTACTTTAAAAAGTAGTGTTAACATGAGTTAAAACTTCGTTACTTAGTTTTGGACTAGTTTCCATAGACTTTACGTTTCATGTCTTTTTTTATTTTAGATCGCTCTCTGACAATGAAATAACTCACCCCCCAGAAAATGTTTTCTCAGGACTTAGTGCGCTACAAAACCTGTAAGTTTGTTGACCCAAATAAACTTTCAAAATATGACATAGCTATGTGCCTGGTTACTGTACAGAGTATACAGTGTGACTTATATACAAAGCGACTCATACAGCTGATTTAAAGAAAGTGTCAATAGTAGTAAATAACCCTTTTTGGGAGTCATGTAGCAGCTCTCGAAACGTATAATGTGATTGGCTCGATACCCAAACCCAAAAACAAATGAGTCAACAACTGAAGCAATCACCTAGACTTAAACATTAGAAGCTGATTACAATACCTAATAATAGCCGGTGGTGAGAGCTGCTAATTACTGCTTTGTTTTCAGCTTGGGTATCGAGCCAATCAAATGATACGTTTCGAGAGCTGCTACACTACTGTTTTTGGGTCTAAAATTAAGGAGGATTTGGACCTTAGCCTTCTAAGATTAATACTAACTGTTATTCCAGTATGTCATGTTGGTTCTTTTTGTAACACCTATTTTTTTAGTTTTGGACTAGTTTTAATATACATTAGGTTTCTCATTCATTTCTAGATATCTTGGGAGGAATAAAATAACTCAACTCCCAGAAAATGTTTTCTTAGGACTTGGTGCGCTACAATCCCTGTAAGTTTGTTGACCCAAACAAATTTTCAAACTATGACATAGCTATGTGCCTTGTTACTGTACAGAGTACAGTGCGACTCATATACAAAGCGACTCATACAGCTGATTTAAACAAAGTGTTAATAGTAATAAATAACCTTTTTGGGAGCTGTTTTTGGGTCAAAAATTAAGGTGGATTTGGACCTTAGCCTTCTAAGATTAATACTAACTGTTATTCCAGTATGTCATGTTGGTTCTTTTTGTAACACCTATTTTTTTAGTTTTGGACTAGTTTTAATATACATTAGGTTTCTCATTCATTTCTAGATATCTTGGGAGGAATAAAATAACTCAACTCCCAGAAAATGTTTTCTTAGGACTTGGTGCACTACAATCCCTGTAAGTTTGTTGACCCAAACAAATTTTCAAACTATGACATAGCTATGTGCCTTGTTACTGTACAGAGTACAGTGCGACTTATATACAAAGCGACTCATACAGCTGATTTAAACAAAGTGTCAATAGTAATAAATAACCCTTTTTGGGAGCTGTTTTTGGGTCAAAAATTAAGGTGGATTTGGACCTTAGCCTTCTAAGATTAATACTAACTGTTATTCCAGTATGTCATGTTGGTTCTTTTTGTAACACCTACTTTTTTCATTTGAGCGAGGTTCCCTTATTAAAGAAAAGAGCACATAAAAAAATCAAGTTGATTGCTACCCACAAACATTAGTTTTGGTGTCGAGGAAATGACAATATCTCGAATAAATGCGTATGATTATTATTGTTACTATTATTACTATTTTTATAGCAATGGCAATAATAATGATAATCATAATAACGATATTGTAATACGTGTTTACTCCAAATGATTGCACAAATTATGGAAATGAACACTCTTTATACACCACGGGTATAACGAATAATATTTTCTATAAATTTGGAATTTTTTAATGTCTAATTAAGCTTGGTTAAGATTTTTATTTTATTGTAATGTATTGTAGGTTTAAAATTATTATTATAATTTAGAAATAAAGATTTTATAGTTCTCAACAAGTCCTCCAAATTTAAAACAATCAGGACATCATGAAACTCTAATATTTCCGAACACTATGCGCCAAAGGTTCGATTTTTTACTTTATGATCCGTAAAGAGAAGGTTTTTCATAAACGCTCACGGAAAAATGTATGTGTTTCAATTGAACAGATTTGGTCATGAAAATCCTTGTTCATAAATCAGACGTCTACGTTATCAGCAGAAACCAGGGCCAGTACTCCTTAGCATCTGGCTAGAAATATTCTTTTTACTTTTTACTCCGGTCGCGCGTTAGCCAGTTGGTGAGGGCCAGTCTCTTGCCTTATTATTCGCTGAGAAACGTTTACCTTTGTTTAAATAATTTTGATTTTGTATGATTTTTCCAGCTTTTTGGTGTTCTGTTTTATTATTTTTTTATTGTTTTCTTTGAAACTATGAAATCCACTGTCATCCATTTTTGTATGGAATTTGTTCGCTATGAGTCGATCGCGTGGGCTCCATGGAGGTCATTTGGGTTTAATTGTGCTGCTCTTATCTAAGTAGAATGGAGTAAAGCCGTGATCAGCAAATGCTGAGAATGAAACTGTAATATAAACTAAACTGAAATTCATTGAATTGTTTTTGTTTAATTCGAAGTCACAATTTGACACAACTTTGCGCGTGGATACTCCACAAAGAATTGTCCACTGTCATCTATTAAATTTGATAGCACTGAGTTGATCGTGTGGGCTCCATGGAGGTCATTTGCGTTTAATTGTACTGCTCTTATCTAAGTAGAATCGAGTACAGCTGTGATCAGCGAATGCTAAGAACGAAACTGCAATAAAAGCTAAAATTGAGTTCATGGAAAAGTTCTTGTTTAGTTCGAACGCTGTACTGTTGCTGAGTGTACTTTAAAAAGTAGTGTTAACATGAGTTAAAACTTCGTTACTTAGTTTTGGACTAGTTTCCATGGACTTTACGTTTCATGTCTTTTTTTATTTTAGATCGCTCTCTAACAATGAAATAACTCACCCCCCAGAAAATGTTTTCTCAGGACTTAGTGCGCTACAATACCTGTAAGTTTGTTGACCCAAATAAACTTTCAAAATATGACATAGCTATGTGCCTGGTTACTGTACAGAGTATACAGTGTGACTTATATACAAAGCGACTCATACAGCTGATTTAAAGAAAGTGTCATTAGTAGTAAATAACCCTTTTTGGGAGTCATGTAGGAGCTCTCGAAACGTATAATGTGATTCGCTCGATACCCAAACCCATTTGTTCGCTATGAGTCGATCGCGTGGGCTCCATGGAGGTCATTTGGGTTTAATTGTGCTGCTCTTATCTAAGTAGAATGGAGTAAAGCCGTGATCAGCAAATGCTGAGAATGAAACTGTAATATAAGCTAAACTGAAACTTATTGAATTGTTTTTGTTTAATTCGAACGCTGTACTGTTGCTGAGTGTACTTTAAAAAGTAGTGTTAACATGAGTTAAAACTTCGTTACTTAGCTTTGGACTAGTTTCCATAGACATTACGTTTCATGTTTTTTTTTATCCTAGACGGTTTTATAACAATGAAATAACTCACCTACCAGAAAATGTTTTCTCAGGACTTAGTGCGCTACAATCCCTGTAAGTTTGTTGACCCAAATAAACTTTCAAAATATGACATAGCTATGTGCCTGGTTACTGTACAGAGTATACAGTGTGACTTATATACAAAGCGACTCATACAGCTGATTTAAAGAAAGTATCAATAGTAGTAAATAACCCTTTTTGGGAGTCATGTAGCAGCTCTCGAAACGTATAATGTGATTGGCTCGATACCCAAACCCAAAAACAAATGAGCCAACAACTGAAGCAATCACCTAGACTTAAACAATAGAAGCTGATTAGAATACCTAATAATAGCCGGTGGTGAGAGCTGCTAATTACTGCTTTGTTTTCAGCTCGGGTATCGAGCCAATCAAATGATACGTTTCGAGAGCTGCTACACTACTGTTTTTGGGTCTAAAATTAAGGAGGATTTGGACCTTAGCCTTCCAAGATTAATACTAACTGTTATTCCAGTATGTCATGTTGGTTCTTTTTGTAACACCTATTTTTTTAGTTTTGGACTAGTTTTAATATACATTAGGTTTCTCATTCATTTCTAGATATCTTGAGAGGAATAAAATAACTCAACTCCCAGAAAATGTTTTCTTAGGACTTGGTGCGCTACAATCCCTGTAAGTTTGTTGACCCAAACAAATTTTCAAACTATGACATAGCTATGTGCCTTGTTACTGTACAGAGTACAGTGTGACTTATATACAAAGCGACTCATACAGCTGATTTAAACAAAGTGTCAATAGTAATAAATAACCTTTTTGGCAGCTGTTTTTGGGTCTAAAATTAAGGTGGATTTGGACCTTAGCCTTCTAAGATTAATAGTAACTGTTATTCCAGTATATCATGTTGGTTCTTTTTGTAACACCTACTTTTTTCATTTGAGCGAGGTTCCCTTATTAAAGAAAGGAGCACATAAAAAAATCAAGTTGATTGCTACCCACAAACATTAGTTTTGATGTCGAGGAAATGACAATATCTCGAATAAATGCGTCTGATTATTATTGTTACTATTATTACTATTTTTATAGCAATGGCAATAATAATGATAATCATAATAATGATATTGTAATACGTGTTTACTCCAAATGATTGCACGAATTATGGAAATGAACACTCTTTATACACCACGGGTATAACGAATAATATTTTCTATAAATTTGAAATTTTTTATAATGTCTAATTAAGCTTGGTTAAGATTTTTATTTTATTGTAATGTATTGTAAGTTTAAAATTATTATTATAATTTAGAAATAAAGATTTTATAGTTCTCAACAAGTCCTCCAAATTTAGAACAATCAGGACATCATGAAACTCTAATATTTCCGAACACTATGCGCCAAAGGTTCGATTTTTTACTTTATGATCCGTAAAGAGAAGGTTTTTCATAAACGCTCACGGAAAAATGTATGTGTTTCAATTGAACAGATTTGGTCATAAAAATCCTTGTTCAGAAATCAGACGTCTACGTTAACAGCAGAAACCAGGGCCAGTACTCCTTAGCATCTGGCTAGAAATGTTCTTTTTACTTTTTACTCCGGCCGCGCGTTAGCCAGTTGGTGAGGGCCAGTCTCTTGCCTTATTATTCGCTGAGAAACGTTTACCTTTGTTTAAATAATTTTGATTTTGTATGATTTTTCCAGCTTTTTGGTGTTCTGTTTTATTATTATTTTTTTGTTTTCTTTGAAACTATGAAATCCACTGTCATCCATTTTTGTTTTGATTTGTTCGCTATGAGTCGATCGCGTGGGCTCCATGGAGGTCATTTGGGTTTAATTGTGCTGCTCTTATCTAAGTAGAATGGAGTAAAGCCGTGATCAGCAAATGCTGAGAATGAAACTGTAATATAAGCTAAACTGAAAATCATTGAATTGTTTTTGTTTAATTCGAAGTCACAATATGACACAGCTTTGCGCGTGGATACTCCACAAAGAATTGTCCACTGTCATCCTTTTTTCCTTTGATTTGATCCCTCTGAGTTGATCGTGCGGGCTCCATGGAGGTCATTTGGGTTTAATTGTGCTGCTCTTATCTAAGTAGAATCGAGTACAGCTGTGATCAGCGAATGCTAAGAACGAAACCGCAATAAAAGCTAAAATTGAGTTCATGGAAATGTTCTTGTTTAGTTCGAACGCTGTACTGTTGCTGAGTGTACTTTAAAAAGTAGTGTTAACATGAGTTAAAACTTCGTTATTTAGTTTTGGACTAGTTTCCATAGACTTTACGTTTCATGTCTTTTTTTATTTTAGATCGCTCTCTGACAATGAAATAACTCACCCCCCAGAAAATGTTTTCACAGGACTTAGTGCGCTACAAAACCTGTAAGTTTGTTGACCCAAATAAACTTTCAAAATATGACATAGCTATGTGCCTGGTTACTGTGCAGAGTATACAGTGTGACTTATATACAAAGCGACTCATACAGCTGATTTAAACAAAGTGTCAATAGTAATAAATAACCCTTTTTGGGAGTCATGTAGCAGCTCTCGAAACGTATAATGTGATTGGCTCGATACCCAAACCCAAAAATAAAAGAGTCATCAATTGAAGCAATGACTTAGACTTAAACAATAGAAGCTGATTACAATACCTAATAATAGCCGGTTGCGAGAGCTGCTAATTACTGCTTTGTTTTCAGCTTGGGTATCGAGCCAATCAAATGATACGTTTCGAGAGCTGCTACACTACTGTTTTTGGGTCTAAAATTAAGGAGGATTTGGACCTTAGCCTTCTAAGATTAATACTAACTGTTATTCCAGTATGTCATGTTGGTTCTTTTTGTAACACCTATTTTTTTAGTTTTGGACTAGTTTTAATATACATTAGGTTTCTCATTCATTTCTAGATATCTTGAGAGGAATAAAATAACTCAACTCCCAGAAAATGTTTTCTTAGGACTTGGTGCGCTACAATCCCTGTAAGTTTGTTGACCCAAACAAATTTTCAAACTATGACATAGCTATGTGCCTTGTTACTGTACAGAGTACAGTGCGACTTATATACAAAGCGACTCATACAGCTGATTTAAACAAAGTGTCAATAGTAATAAATAACCTTTTTGGGAGCTGTTTTTGGGTCTAAAATTAAGGTGGATTTGGACCTTAGCCTTCTAAGATTAATACTAACTGTTATTCCAGTATGTCATGTTGGTTCTTTTTGTAACACCTATTTTTTCATTTGAGCGAGGTTCCCTTATTAAAGAAAGGAGCACATAAAAAAATCAAGTTGATTGCTACCCACAAACATTAGTTTTGGTGTCGAGGAAATGACAATATCTCGAATAAATGCGTATGATTATTATTGTTACTATTATTACTATTTTTATAACAATGCCAATAATAATGAAAATCATAACAATGATATTGTAATACGTGTTTACTCCAAATGATTGCACGAATTATGGAAATGAACACTCTTTATACACCACGGGTATAACGAATAATATTTTCTATAAATTTGGAATTTTTTATAATGTCTAATTAAGCTTGGTTAAGATTTTTATTTTATTGTAATGTATTGTAGGTTTAAAATTATTATTATAATTTAGAAATAAAGATTTTAGAGTTCTCAACAAGTCCTCCAAATTTAGAACAATCAGGACATCATGAAACTCTAATATTTCCGAACACTATGGATGGTTGTCCATTACTGTCAACTAGATTCTATCGGAGAAAATAGAAGTTTCATGTGACCGATTCGTTCTATTTGGCGAATAGAGAATGTTTTGGACGATCCGACAAGTAGAGTTTTCCATATGACATTTGCATCTCATTAGCGACACTTATATTTTACGATATTGTGGGACCCGGGTGGAAGCTTGTCTATTTGACCGATTCGTTCTATTTGTCGAATAGAGAATGTTTTGGACGATCCGACAAATAGAGTTTTCCATCTGACATTTGCATCTCATTAGCGACACTTAGAAATATTTCACGATATTCTGGGACCCGGGTTGAAGCTTGTCTATTTGCCCGATTCGTTCTATTTGGCGAATAGAGAATGTTTTGGACGATCCGACAAGTAGAGTTTTCCATATGACATTTGCATCTCATTAGCGACACTTAGAAATATTTCACGATATTCTGGGACCCGGGTTGAAGCTTGTCTATTTGACCGATTCGTTCTATTTGTCGAATAGAGAATGTTTTGGACAAACCGACAAATAGAGTTTTCCATCTAACATTTGCATTACATTAGCGACACTTAGAAATATTTCACGATATTCTGGGACCCGGGTTGAAGCTTGTCTATTTGACCGATTCGTTCTATTTGTCGAATAGAGAATGTTTTGGACAATCCGACAAATAGAGTTTTCCATCTAACATTTGCATTACATTAGCGACACTTAGAAATATTTCACGATATTCTGGGACCCGGGTTGAAGCTTGTCTATTTGACCGATTCGTTCTATTTGTCGAATAGAGAATGTTTTGGACAATCCGACAAATAGACTTTTCCATCTGACATTTGCATTACATTAGCGACACTTAGAAATATTTCACGATATTCTGGGACCCGGGTTGAAGCTTGTCTATTTGACCGATTCGTTCTATTTGTCGAATAGAGAATGTTTTGGACGATCCGACAAGTAGAGTTTTCTATCTGACATTTGCATCTCATTAGCGACACTTAGAAATATTTCACGATATTCTGGGACCCGGGTGGAAGCTTGTCTGTTTCACCGATTCGTTCTATTTGGCGAATAGAGAATGTTTTGGACGATCCGACAAGTAGAGTTTTCCATGTGACATTTGCATCTCATTGGCGACACTTATATTTCACGATATTCTGGGACCCGGGTGGAAGCTTGTCTATTTGACCGATTCGTTCTATTTGTCGAATAGAGAATGTTTTGGACGATCCGACAAATAGAGTTTTCCATCTGACATTTGCATCTCATTAGCGACACTTAGAAATATTTCACGATATTCTGGGACCTGGGTTGAAGCTTGTCTATTTGACCGATTCGTTTTTTTTGGCGAATAGAGAATGTTTTGGACGATCGAACAAGTAGAGTTTTCCATCTGACATTTGCATCTCATTAGCGACACTTAGAAATATTTCACGATATTCTGGGACCCGGGTGGAAGCTTGTCTATTTGACCGATTCGTTCTTAGACTATTTGTCGAATAGAGAATGTTTTGGACGATCCGACAAATAGAGTTTTCCATCTGACATTTGCATCTCATTAGCGACACTTAGAAATATTTCACGATATTCTGGGACCTGGGTTGAAGCTTGCCTATTTGACCGATTCGTTTTATTTGGCGAATAGAGAATGTTTT
>NC_090886.1:48905636-48923136 GCF_036669925.1 Montipora capricornis
ATTAAGTAAGTAGAATCGAGTAAAGCCGTGATCAGCAAATGCTGAGAACGAAAATGCAATATGAGCCGAAATGAAATTCATTGAATTGTTCTTGTTTAATTCGAATTCACAATATGACACAGCTTTGCGCGTGGATACTCCCCAAAGAATTGTCCACTGTCATCCATTTTTCTTTTGATTTGACCGCTCTGAGTCGATTGAGCGGGCTCCATGGAGGTCATTTGGGTTTAATTGTACTGCTCTTATCTAAGTAGAATCGAGTAAAGCTGTGATCAGCGAATGCTAAGAACAAAACTGCAATAAAAGCTAAAATTGAGTTCATGGAATTGTCCTTGTTTAGTTCGAATGCTGTCAGTTGCTGAGTGTACTTTAAAAAGTAGTGTTAACATGAGTTAAAACTTCGTTACTTAGTTTCTGACTAGTTTTCATATTCATTATGTTTCATGTTTTCATTTCTAGATCGCTCTATGGCAATGAAATAACTCACCTCCCAGAAAATGCTTTCTCAGGACTTAGTGCGCTAATATTCCTGTAAGTTTGTTGACCCAAATAAACTTTCAAAATATGACATAGCTGACCATAGCTATGTGCCTGGTTACTTTACAGAGTACAGTGTGACTTATATACAAAGCGACTCATACAGCTGATTTAAACAAAGAGTCAATAGTAATACACCTTATTCCAAAATGGCTGCCATTTTAGTATTCTTTTGTTTGATTGCGAATTGGCCCTTTTGGCCTCGTTCGAGTTTAAATATTCTTTTCAATTTTATGTTTGAAAGCAGGTCAAGAGGGCCAATTTGCAAGGAAACAAAAGAATACTAAAATGGCGGCCATTTTGGAATAAGGTGTATAAATAACCCTTTTTGGACTCCAGGAGTGTACCAGCTCTCGAAACTAATAATTTGATTGGCTCGATACCCAAGCTGAAAACAAAGCAGTAATTAGCAGCTCTCGAAACAAGCTATTATTAGGTATTGTAATCAGCTTCTATTGTTTAAGTCTAAGTCATTGTTTCAATTGTTTAGTCTTTTGTTTTTGGGTTTGGGTATCGAGCCATTCACATTATACGTTTCGAGAGCTGCTACATGACTTTTTTTGGGTCTAAAATTAAGGTGGATTTGGACCTCAGCCTTCTAAGATTAATACTAACTGTTATTCCAGTATGTCATCTTGGTTCTTTTTGTAACACCTAATTTTTTCATTTGCGCGAGGTTCCCTTATTAAAGAAAGGAGCACATAAAGAAATCAAGTTTATTACTACCGACAAACATTAGTTTTGGTGTCGAGGAAATGACAATATCTCGAATAAATGCGTATGATTATTATTGTTACTATTATTACTATTTTTATAGCAATGGTAATAATAATGATAATCATAACAATGATATTTTAATAAGTGTTTACTCCAAATGATTGCACGAATTATGGAAAGGAAAACTCTTTCTACACCACGCACGGGTATAACGAATATTTTCTATACATTTGTAATTTTTAATAATGTTTAATTGAGCTTGGTTAGATTTTTATTTTATTGTAATGTATTGTATGTTTAAAATTATTATTATTATTATTATTATTTCTATTATTATAATTTAGAAATAAAGATTTTATAGTTCTCAACAAGTCCTCCAAATTTAGAACAATCAGGACATCATGAAACTCTATTATTTCCGAACACTATGCGCCAAAACTTCGATTTTTTACTTTATGATCCGTAAAGAGAAGGTTTTTCATAAACGCTTACGGAAAAATGTATGTGTTTCAATTGAACAGATTTGGTCATGAAAATCCTTGTTCAGAAATCCAAAGTGTACGTTAACAGAAAAGACCAGGGCCAGTACTCCTTAGTATCTGGCTAGAAATATTCTTGTTACATTTTCCTCCGGCCGCGCGTTATCCAGTTGGTGAGGGCCAGTCTCTTGCCTTATTGTTCGCTGAGAAACGTTTATCTTTGTTTAATTACTTTTGATTTTGCATATTTTTTCCAGCTTTTTGGTGTTCTGTTTTACCATTTTTTTATTGTTTTCTTTGAAACTATCAAATCCACTGTCATCCATTTTTGTTTTGATTTGTTCGCGCTGAGTCGTTCCCGTAGACCCTATGGAGGACAATTGGAATTATTTCTATTGCTCTTATCTATTAAGTAAGTAGAATCGAGTAAAGCCGTGATCAGCAAATGCTGAGAACGAAAATGCAATATGAGCCAAAATGAAATTAATTGAATTGTTCTTGTTTAATTCGAATTCACAATATGACACAGCTTTGCGCGTGGATACTCCCCAAAGAATTGTCCACTGTCATCCATTTTTCTTTTGATTTGACCGCTCTGAGTCGATTGAGCGGGCTCCATGGAGGTCATTTGGGTTTAATTGTACTGCTCTTATCTAAGTAGAATCGAGTAAAGCTGTGATCAGCGAATGCTAAGAACAAAACTGCAATAAAAGCCAAAATTGAGTTTATGGAATTGTTCTTGTTTAGTTCGAATGCTGTCTGTTGCTGAGTGTACTTAAAAAGTAGTGTTATCAGGAGTTAAGACTTCCTTACTTAGTTTCTGACTAGTTTTTAGATACTTTACTTTTCATGTTTTCATTTCTAGATCGCTCTCTGTCAATGAAATAACTCACCTCCCAGAAAATGTTTTCTTAGGACTTAGTTCGCTACTTTACCTGTAAGTTTGTTGACCCAAATAAACTTTCAAAATATGACATAGCTGACCATAGCTATGTGCCTGGTTACTTTACAGAGTACAATGTGACTTATATACAAAGCGACTCATACAGCTGATTTAAACAAAGAGTCAATAGTATTGCACCTTATTCCAAAATGGCTGCCATTTTAGTATTCTTTTGTTTGACTGCGAATATGCCCTTTTGGCCTCGTTCGAGTTTAAACATTCTTTTCAATTTAACGTTCAAAGCGAGGTCAAGAGGGCCAATTTGCAAGGAAACAAAAGAATACTAAAATGGCGGCCATTTTGGAATAAGGTGTATAAATAACCCTTTTTGGACTCCAGGAGTGTACCAGCTCTCGAAACTAATAATTTGATTGGCTTGATACCCAAGCTGAAAACAAAGCAGTAATTAGCAGCTCTCGAATCAGGCTATTATTAGGTATTGCAATCAGCTTCTATTGTTTAAGTCTAAGTCATTGTTTTAATTGTTTAGTCTTTTGTTTATGGGTTTTAGTATCGAACCATTCACATTATACGTTTCGAGAGCTGCTACATGACTGTTTTATGGCCTAAATTAAGGTGGATTTGGACCTCAGCCTTCTAAGATTAATACTAACTGTTATTCCAGTATGTCATGTTGGTTCTTTTTGTAACACCTAATTTTTTCATTTGCACGAGGTTCCCTTATTAAAGAAAGGAGCACATAAAGAAATCGAGTTTATTACTACCGTCAAACATTAGGTTTGGTGTCGAGCAAATTACAATATCCCGAATAAATGCGTATAATTATTATTGTTACTATTATTACTGTTTTTATAGCAATGGTAAAAATAATGATAATCATAACAATGATATTTTAATAAGTGTTTACTCCAAATGATTGCACGAATTATGGAAATGAAAACTCTTTCTACACCACGGGTATAACGAATAATATTTTCTATACATTTGCAATTTTTTATAATGTCTAATTAAGCTTCGTTAAGATTTTTATTTTATTGTAATGTATTGTATGTTTAAAATTATTATTTTTATTATTGTTATTATTATTATTATTTTTTTTTTTCTATTATTATAATTTAGAAATAAAGATTTTATAGTTCTCAACAAGTCCTCCAAATTTAGAACAATCAGGACATCGTGAAACTCTATTATTTCCGAACACTATGCGCCAAAACTTCGATTTTTTACTTTATGATCCGTAAAGAGAAGGTTTTTCATAAACGCTCACGGAAAAATGTATGTGTTTCAGTTGAACAGATTTGGTCATGAAAATCCTTGTTCAGAAATCAGAAGTGTACGTTAACAGAAGAGACCAGGGCCAGTACTTCTTAATATCTGGCTAGAAATAATCTTGTTACATTTTCCTCCGGCCGCGTGTTAGCCAGTTGGTGAGGGCCAGTCTCTTGCCTTATTATTCCCTAACAAACGTTTACCTTTGTTTAAATACTTTTGATTTTGTATGATTTTTCCAGCTTTTTGGTGTTCTGTTTTAGTTTTTGTTATTGTTTTCTTTGAAACTATCAAATCCACTGTCATCCATTTTTGTTTTGATTGGTTCGCGCTGAGTGGTTCCCGTAGACCCTATGGAGGACAATTGAAATTAATTGTATTGCTCTTATTTATTAAGTAAGTAGAATCGAGTAAAGCCGTGATCAGCAAATGCTGAGAACGAAAATGCAATATGAGCCAAAATGAAATTCATTGAATTGTTCTTGTTTAATTCGAATTCACAATATGACACAGCTTTGCGCGTGAATACTCCACAAAGAATTGTCCACTGTCATCCATTTTTCCTTTGATTTGATCGCTCTGAGTCGATTGCGCGGGCTCCATGGAGGTCATTTGGGTTTAATTGTACAGCTGTGATCAGCGAATGCTAAGAACGAAACTGCAATAAAAGCTAAAATTGAGTTCATGGAATTGTTCTTGTTTAGTTCGAATGCTGTCTGTTGCTGAGTGTACTTTAAAAAGTAGTGTTAACACGTGTTAAAACTTCGTTACTTAGTTTCTGACTAGTTTTTATATACATTACTTTTCATGTTTTCATTTCCAGATCGCTCTCTGGCAATGAAATAACTCACCTCCCAGAAAATGTTTTCTCAGGACTTAGTGCGCTACAAGAGCTGTAAGTTTGTTGACCCAAATAAACTTTCAAAATATGACATAGCTGACCATAGCTATGTGCCTGGTTACTTTACAGAGTACAGTGTGACATATACAAAGCGACTCATACAGCTGATTTAAACAAAGAATCAATAGTAATGCACCTTATTCCAAAATGGCTGCCATTTTAGTATTCTTTTGTTTGACTGCGAATATGCCCTTTTGGCCTCGTTCGAGTTTAAACATTCTTTTCAATTTTACGTTTGAAAGCGAGGTCAAGAGGGCCAATTTGCAAGGAAACAAAAGAATACTAAAATGGCGGCCATTTTGGAATAAGGTGTATAAATAACCCTTTTTGGACTCCAGGAGTGTACCAGCTCTCGAAACTAATAATTTGATTGGCTTGATACCCAAGCTGAAAACAAAGCAGTAATTAGCAGCTCTCGAAAAGCGAGATCAAGAGGGCCAATTTGCAAGGAAACAAAAGAATACTAAAATGGCGGCCATTTTGGAATAAGGTGTATAAATAACCCTTTTTGGACTCCAGGAGTGTACCAGCTCTCGAAACTAATAATTTGATTGGCTCGATACCCAAGCTGAAAACAAAGCAGTAATTAGCAGCTCTAGCAACCGGCTATTATTAGGTATTGCAATCAGCTTCTATTGTTTAAGTGTAAGTCATTGTTTCAATTGTTTAGTCTTTTGTTTTTGGGTTTGGGTATCGAGCCATTCACATTATACGTTTCGAGAGCTGCTACATGACTCTTTTTCGGCCTAAATTAAGGTGGATTTGGACCTCAGCCTTCTAAGATTAATACTAACTGTTATTCCAGTATGTCATGATGGTTCTTTTTGTAACACCTAATTTTTTCATTTGCGCGAGATTCCCTTATTAAAGAAAGGAGCACATAAAGAAATCAAGTTTATTACTACCGACAAACATTAGGTTTGGTGTCGAGGAAATGACAATAGAGACCTTAAGCACCAGGACGGGAGGACCAACGACGGGGTACCGGAAGCGAATTTTTGCTTCCTGTCATGCGCAGTTCTTCAATATTTGACGACAGCCCACCGTCGCTCTCACGTCGACGACGTGAAACCAGTGCTTGCGGCGTTGTGTCGAAAACGGGAGACCTTTTCTGGCTTTCTTCCCATTTGGGTTGACGATTTTTTGAGAAGTTCCTATTGATTTAAGATCGTTGATCATAATTCATATCCATACAGTTTTGTTGGTGATTTTCATGAGATTTCTCCAAGAGTTATGACATTTCATTTTCTAAACCCTTTCGCGCCAGAATCGAGCTTCGGCAGTTGCAACAACAAGAAGCAAGCTCGGTAAGATATCTCAAAAATGCTTACTTTATACTGCTGCTAAGCCTTGTTATGTCAGTAATTTAGAATTTCACCAAAGTTTTGAACAGTGTTTTGCCTTGCGAGGCTGATTTACATTGAAAATCCAGCTCAAAGATTCTAAAAAGAGTCTCAGTGAAAGACTCTCTTTAGGGCTTGTTTTACCCGCACTTATTTTTTAGAATGTAAAACATGGCATGAAGTCAAAGAAACATCTTAAAATAAAATAAAATATCCTCTGTACATCTCTCATTGTGAAACCCAATGATGATTTCTTGTTATTATCAGGTGCATTTTGTTCATTTATGTTGAAAATCGAGTTCAAACACGCTAGAGTCTTTATTTTCTCGCGCTTATTTTTTGTAGTGTGAAACATTCGCGTATTTTATATTTTATCAAAATTGTTGGTAATCCCGTCACGTCGATCTGCTTAAAGTGAAAAAACAAGCATAGCACGACGGCGTACTCGCCTCAGTCTCGGCGCAGATTTGAGGTCCCCGTCGTCATCTCCCGTCCTCGTGCTTAAGGTCTCTAATATCTCGAATAAATGCGTATGATTATTATTGTTACTCTTATTACTATTTTTATAGCAATGGTTATAATAATGATAATCATAACAATGATATTTTAATAAGTGTTTACTCCAAATGATTGCACGAATTATGGAAATGAAAACTCTTTCTACACCACGGGTATAACGAATAATATTTTCTATACATTTCTAATTTTTATAATGTCTAATTAAGCTTGGTTAAGATTTTTATTTTATTGTAATGTATTGCATGTTTAAAATTATTATTATTATTATTATTATTATTATTATTATTATTATTATTATTTCTATTATTATAATTTAGAAATAAAAATTTTATAGTTCTCAACAAGTCCTCCAAATTTAGAACAATCAGGACATCATGAAACTCTAATATTTCCGAACACTATGCGCCAAAAGTTCGATTTTTTACTTTATGATCCGTAAAGAGAAGGTTTTTTCATAAACGCTCACGGAAAAATGTATATGTTTCAATTGAACAGATTTGGTCATGAAAATCCTTGTTCAGAAATCAGAAGTGTACGTTAACAGAAGAGACCATGGCCAGTACTCCTTAGTATCTGGCTAGAAATATTCTTCTTACATTTTCCTCCGGCCGCGCGTTAGCCAGTTGGTGAGGGCCAGTCTCTTGCCTTATTATTCGCTAAGAAACGTTTTCCTTTGTTTAAATACTTTTGATTTTGTACGATTTTTCCAGCTTTTTGGTGTTCTGTTTTAGTTTTTTTTTATTGTTTTCTTTGAAACTATCAAATCCACTGTCATCCATTTTTGTTTTATTGGTTCGCGCTGAGTCGTTCCCGTAGACCCTATGGAGGACAATTGGAATTAATTGTATTGCTCTTATCTGTTAACTAAGTAGAATCGAGTAAAGCCGTGATCAGCAAATGCTGATAACGAAAATGCAATATGAGCCAAAATGAAATTCATTGAATTGTTCTTGTTTAATTCGAATTCACAATATGACACAGCTTTGCGCGTGGATACTCCACAAAGAATTGTCCACTGTCATCCATTTTTCCTTTGATTTGATCGCTCTGAGTCGATTGGCGGGCTCCATGGAGGTCATTTGGGTTTAATTGTACTGCTCTTATCTAAGTAGAATCGAGTAAAGCTGTGATGAGCGAATGCTATGAACGAAACTGCAATAAAAGGTAAAATTGCGTTCATGGAATTGTTCTTGTTTAGTTCGAAAGCTGTACTGTTGCTGAGTGTACTTTAAAAAGTAGTGTTAACATGAGTTAAAATTTCGTTACTTAGTTTTGGACTAGTTTCCATAGACATTACGTTTCATGTTTTTTTTTTTTTATTCTAGAGAGCTTTCTAACAATGAAATAACTCACCTCCCAGAAAATGTTTTCTCAGGACTTAGTGCGCTACAAGAGCTGTAAGTTTTTTGACCCAAATACACTTTCAAACTATGACATAGCCGACCATAGCTATGTGCCTGGTTACTTTACACAGTACAGTGTGACTTATATACAAAGTGACTCATACAGCTGATTTAAACAAAGAGTCAATAGTAATAAATAACCCTTTCTGGGTCTAAAATTAAGGTGTATTTGGACCTTAGCCTTCTAAGATTAATACTAACTGTTAGTCCAGTATGTCATGTTGGTTCTTTTTGTAACTTACACCTATTTTTTCATTTGAGCGAGGTTTCCTTATTAAAGAAAGGAGCACATAAAAAAAATCAAGTTGATTGGTACCGACAAACATGAGTTTTGGTGTCGAGGAAATGACAATATCTCGAATATATTATTACTATTTTTATAGCAATAGTAATAATAATGAGAATCATAATAATGATACTTTAAAAAGTGTTTACTCCAAATGATTGCACGAATTATGGAAATGAACACTCTTTATACACCACGGGTATAACGAATAATGTCTAATTAAGCTTGGTTAAGATTTTTATTTTACAGTAAAATATGAAATGTTTATAATTATTATTATTTCTATTATTATTACTATTTTTTCCATTATTATAATTTAGAAATAAAGATTTTATAGTTCTCAACAAGTCCTCCAAATTTAGAACAATCAGGACATCATGAAACTCTATTATTTCAGAACACTATGTGGGAAAACTTCGATTTTTTACTTTATGATCCGTAAAGAGAACGTTTTCATAAACGCTCACGGAAAAATGTATGTGTTTCAATTAAACAGATTTGGTCATGAAAATCCTTGTTCAGAAATCAGAAGTCTACGTTATTAGCACAAACCAGGGCCAGTACTCCTAAGTTTCTGGCTAAAAATATTCTTCTTACTTTTTCCTCCGGCCGCGCGTTAGCCAGTTGGTGAGGGCCAGTCTCTTGCCTTATTATTCTCTGAGAAACGTTTACCTTTGTTTAAATACTTTTGATTTTGTATGATTTTTCCAGCTTTTTGGTGTTCTGTTTTATTATTTTTTTATCGTTTTGTTTGAAACTATAAAATCCACTGTCATCCATTTTTGTTTTGATTTGTTCGCTATGAGTCGATTGCGCAGGCTCCATGGAGGTCATTTGGGTTTAATTGTGCTGCTCTTATCTAAGTAGAATCGAGTAAAGCCGTGATCAGCAAATGCTGAGAACGAAACTGCAATATAAGCTAAAATGAAATTCATTGAATTGTTCTTGTTTAATTCGAATTCACAATATGACACAGCTTTGCGCGTGGATACTCCACAAAGAATTGTCCACTGTCATCCATTTTTCTTTTGATTTGATCGCTCTGAGTCGATTGCGCGGGCTCCATGGAGGTCATTTGGGTTTAATTGTACTGCTCTTATGTAAGTAGAATCGAGTAAAGCAGTGATCAGCGAATGCTAAGAACGAAATTGCAATCAAAGCTAAAATTGAGTTCATGGAATTGTTCTTGTTTAGTTCGAATGCTGTCTGTTGCTGAGTGTACTTTAAAAAGTAGTGTTAACATGAGTTAAAACTTCGTTACTTAGTTTTGGACTAGTTTCCATAGACATTACATTTCATGTTTTTTTTTTTCTAGAGTGCTTTCTAACATTGAAATAACTCACCTCCCAGAAAATGTTTTCTCAGGACTTAGTGCGCTACAAGAGCTGTAAGTTTGTTGACCCAAATAAACTTCCAAACTATGACATAGCTATGTGCCTGGTTACCTTACAGAGTACAGTGTGACATATACAAAGCGACTCATACAGCTGATTTAAACAAAGAGTCAATAGTATTACACCTTATTCCAAAATAGCTGCCATTTTAGTATTCTTTTGTTTGACTGCGAATATGCCCTTTTGGCCTCGTTCGAGTTTAAACATTCTTTTCAATTTTACGTTTGAAAGCGAGGTCAAGAGGGCCAATTTGCAAGGAAACAAAAGAATACTAAAATGGCGGCCATTTTGGAATAAGGTATATAAATAACCCTTTTTGGACTCAAGGAGTGTACCAGCTCTCGAAACTAATAATTTGATTGGCTCGATACCCAAGCTGAAAACAAAGCAGTAATTAGCAGCTCTCGAAAAAGGCTATTATTAGGTATTGTAATCAGCTTTTATTGTTTAAGTGTAAGTCATTGTTTCAATTGTTTAGTCTTTTGTTTTGGGGTTTGGGTATCGAGCCATTCACATTATACGTTTCGAGAGTTACTACATGGCTGTTTTTGGGTCTAAAATTAAGATTGATTTGGACCTCAGCCTTCTAAGATTAATACTAACTGTTATTCCAGTATGTCATGTTGGTTCTTTATGTAACACCTAATTTTTTCATTTGCGCGAGGTTCCCGCGCGTTAGCCAGTTCGTGAGGGCCAGTCTCTTGCCTTATTAGTTGCTAAGAAACGTTTACCTTTGTTTAAATACTGTTGATTTTGTATAATTCTTCCAGGTTTTTGGTGTTCTGTTTTATCATTTTTTTATTGTTTTCTTTGACACTATCAAATCCACCTTCATCCATTTTTTTTTTAATTGGTTCGCGCTGAGTCGTTACCGTAGACCCTATGGAGGACAATAGGAATTAATTGTATTGCTCTTATCTATTAAGTAAGTAGAATCGAGTAAAGCCGTGATCAGCAAATGCTGAGAACGAAAATGCAATATAAGCCAAAATGAAATTCATTGAATTGTTCTTGTTTAATTCGAATTCACAATATGACACAGCTTTGCGCGTGGATACTCCACAAAGAATTGTCCACTGTCATCCATTTTTCCTTTGATTTGATCGCTCTGAGTCGATTGGGCGGGCTCCATGGAGGTCATTTGGGTTTAATTGTACTGCTCTTATCTAAGTAGAATCGAGTAAAGCTGTCATCAGCGAATGCTAAGAACGAAACTGCAATAAAAGCTAAAATTGTGTTCACGGAATTGTTCTTGTACTCGTTAGTATCTGGCTAGAAATATTCTTCTTACTTTTTTCTCCGGCCGTCCGCCTGCCAGTAAATGATGGTCTGTCTCTTGCTTTATTAGGGAGCTTAAGCATGTGCGTTTTTAAGACGTAGACGGCAATTGCAAGTGAGCTGTTTTCAACAACCACATTTGCATTTCTAAGTATCTTCCTCCCATTAGATATAATTAACATAAAAATCTGCGAGACACTCACTGTCCTGGCACGCGAAAGGTTCTCTTCCGTTTGCTGTCCGCGTCTCAAAAACGCGCGTGCTTACCCTCCTTATTAGAGAGCTTAAGCGCGCGACGTTTTTGTCAACACAGACAGCGACCGTAAGTGAGTTTGCAAAGAAAGTGACGTCACATGTCACAGAGATCAAGTCACAAACCTTAAGGGTGGCTATTTGGCGTCCGTGGTGACAAACAAAAACGCGAGAAGGTAAGTTCCTTTTAGGTGCAATTACTCTGTTTTTTGGTTGATTTTTGTTGTTTTCCTTCTAATGCTGAACAATCAACTTTCTAATTACTATTGTTTATGAAAGAAACTCCTCTCTGTCAGTTCTACCGGCTGATGAACACCAGCGCTGCAAACGCCGAGACTCAGTCTTGCCAAAAAACCTAGAGTAAGGCTCTTTTCAAAAATACTTGTTTTCCTTGATATATCCTTTTGTATGTGGTTGTGTTTCTGTGGTATTAAGTTTCAATGCACTGGCAATGCTAAGACAACATTTCCAGAAAGACCATGTTAAATTTTGCACAATTTTAATGACCGTTAAATTTAACTTCTTTTTTGGAACGCTTCATTTTTTATTTGTCATTTGCTTTTCTTTACAGAAATGTACCAAATGGATTGGACAAATCAGCTAACACTGGGAGATCTGAACTTTGCTTAACATTCAGAATAATTTCAGGATTATCGATCGCAACTGGATTGAGAATTTGCAGCCGTGTTCACTTCCAATAAAGCAATAGGTTCATCCTTTGAAATCAATCTTTGATCGTATCTCTAAAAAGGCAGATCTCTTGTCTTTCTTAAAGAAGTCATGATTCAGTAATAAGAAAGAAGACAAAGAATCAAAACTGCTGTACAATTAACTAGCGATGCCGTAAAATCACTGACGCGACATGCTTAACGCAAGCAAGTCAAGTCTCGACCCAGTTTCACCTCGGCTACTTGGCGTCCGTGTTATTATTCGCTGAGAAACGTTTACCTTTGCTTGAATGCTTTTGATTTTGTGTGCTTTTCCCAGCATTTTTGTGTTCTGTTTTAGTTTTTCTTATTGTTGTCTTTGAATTTATGAAATCCACTGTCATCCATTTTTGTTTTGATTTGTTTCCTCCGAGTCGTTCCCGTAGACCCAATGGAGAACAATTGGGATTAATTGTAATGCTCTTATCTATTAAGTAAGTAGAATCGAGTAAAGCCGTGATCAGCAAATTCTGAGAACGAAAATGCAATATGAGCCAAAATGAAATTCATTGAATTGTTCTTGTTTAATTCGAATTCACAATATGACACAGCTTTGCGCGTGGATAATCCACAAAGAATTGTCCACTGTCATCCATTTTTCTTTTGATTTGATCGCTCTGAGTCGATTGCGCGGGCTCCATGGAGGTCATTTGGGTTTAATTGTACTGCTCATATCTAAGTAGAATCGAGTAAAGCTGTGATCAGCGAATGCTAAGAACGAAACTGCAATAAAAGCTAAAATTGAGTTTATGGAATTGTTCTTGTTTAGTTCGAATGCTGTACTGTTGCTGAGTGTACTTTAAAAAGTAGTGTTAACATGAGTTAAATTAAAACTTCGTTACTTAGTTTTGGACTAGTTTTAATATACATTAGGTTTCTTATTTTCATTTCTAGATATCTTGATAGCAATGAAATAACTCAACTCCCAGAAAATGTTTTCTCAGGACTTAGTGCGCTACAATTCCTGTAAGTTTGTTGACCCAAATAAACTTTCAAAATATGACATAGCTGACCTTAGCTATGTGCCTGGTTACTTTACAGAGTACAGTGTGACTTATATACAGCTGATTTAAACAAAGAGTCAATAGTAATACACCTTATTCCAAAATGGCTGCCATTTTAGTATTCTTTAGTTTGACTGCGACTATGCCCTTTTGGCCTCGTTCGAGTTTAAACATGCTTTTCAATTTTATGTTTGAAAGCGAGGTCAAGAGGGCCAATTTGCAAGGAAACAAAAGAATACTAAAATGGCGGCCATTTTGGAATAAGGTGTATAAATAACCCTTTTTGGACTCAAGGAGTGTACCAGCTCTCGAAACTAATAATTTGATTGGCTCGATACCCAAGCTGAAAACAAAGCAGTAATTAGCAGCTCTCGAAACAGGTATTGTAATCAGCTCCTATTGTTTAAGTCTAAGTCATTGTTTCAATTGTTTAGTCTTTTGTTTTTGGGTTTGGATATCGAACCATTCACATTATACGTTTCGAGAGCTGCTACATGACTGTTTTTGGGCCTAAATTAAGGTGGATTTGGACCTCAGCCTTCTAAGTTTAATATTAACTGTTATTCCAGTATGTCATGTTGGTTCTTTTTGTAACACCTAATTTTTTCATTTGCGCGAGGTTCCCTTATTAAAGAAAGGAGCACATAAAGAAATCAACTTTATTACTACCGACAAACATTAGGTTTGGTGTCGAGGAAATGACAATATCTCAAAGAAATGCGTATGATTATTATTGTTACTATTATTACTATTTTTATAGCAATGGTTATAATAATGATAATCATAACAATGAAATTTTAATAAGTGTTTACTCCAAATGATTGCACGAATTATGGAAATGAAAACTCTTTCTACACCACGGGTATAACGAATAATATTTTCTATAAATTTGTAATTTTTTATAATGTCTAATTAAGCTTGGTTAAGATTTTTATTTTATTGTAATGTATTGTATGTTTAAAATTATTATTATTATTATTATTATTATTATTATTATTATTATTATTATTATTTCTATTATTATAATTTAGAAATAAAGATTTTATAGTTCTCAACAAGTCCTCCAAATTTAGAACAATCACGACATCATGAACACTATGCGCGAAAACATCAATTTTTTACTTTATGATCCGTAAAGAGAAGGTTTTTCATAAACGCTCACGGAAAAATGTATGTGTTTTAGTTGAACAGATTTGGTCATGAAATCCTTGTTCAGAAATCAGAAGTGTACGTTAACAGAAGAGATCAGGGCCAGTACTCCTTAGTATCTGGCTAGAAATATTCTTCTTATTTTTTCGTCCGGCCGCGCGTTAGCCAGTTGGTGAGGGCTAGTCTCTTGCCTTATTATTCGCTGAGAAACGTTTACCTTTGTTTAATTACTTTTGATTTCGTATAATTTTTCCAGCTTTTTGGTGTTCTGTTTTATCATTTTTTTATTGTTTTCTTTGAAACTATCAAATCCACTGTCATTCATTTTTGTTTTGATTTGTTCGCGCTGAGTCGTTCCCGTAGACCCTATGAAGGACAGTCGGAATTACTTGTATTGCTCTTATCTATTAAGTAAGTAGAATCGAGTAAAGCCGTGACCAGCAAATGCTGAGAACGAAAATGCAATATGAGCCAAAATGAAATTCATTGAATTGTTCTTGTTTAATTCGAATTCACAATATGACACAGCTTTGCGTGTGGATACTCCACAAAGAATTGTCCACGGTCATCCATTTTTCTTTTGATTTGATCGCTCTGAGTCGATTGCGCGGGCTTCATGGAGGTCATTTGGGTTTAATTGTACTGCTCTTATCTAAGTAGAATCGAGTAAAGCTGTGATCAGCGAATGCTGAGAACGAAAGCGACTCACACAGCTGATTTAAACAAAGTGTAATTAGTAATATATAACCCCTTTTTGGGTCTAAAATTAAGGTGCATTTGGACCTTAGCCTTGTAAGATTAATACTAACTGTTATGTTCAAATGTTCTCTTCCGTTTGCTGTCCGCGTCTCAAAAACGCGCGTGCTTAAGCTCCTTATTAGAGAGCTTAAGCGCGAGATGTTTTTGTCGACACGGACAGCCACCGGAAGTGAGTTTGCAAAGAAAGTGACGTCACATGACACAGAGATCAAGTCACAAACCTTAAGGGTCCGTGGTGACAAACAAAAACGCGATAAGGTATGTTCAGTTGTTCACGTCAACCATCGGAGGGATATAAACTTAATGTATTGCAATTTTTGACATATCTTTAGAAGCTCCTGATAAGGTTGCAGGATGCCTGGCGGATCTATGACTAGAACAGAAACGAAAGAAGAGAGAAAGAGAACGACAACGACAAAACAGAATACCAGTAATATCTCAAACTTGGTAGAAGAAGTTACTTCACAAATTCTTTTCTTGGGCACTAAACAGTTTGTTATTTTTACGGATGCGTTATTTAAAGTGGATGCGTATTTTTAAAATCGGTTTTTCGTTAGTTCAGGAATGAAACTCGAATTTTTATTGTCAACTGGAATTAAATAACAATTATCTGTACACTTCTGGATAGTCCGTTTGCCCAACTGCTTTTCGATGTGCCTCGACAGCGGCCCCCCCTTCCCCCCACAGGCCCCAAAGGTCCGCATTTTGCTACTCAATATCCAAGTTAATGAGTGCAGTCGGTTAAACTGAAGTTTCAAACTTAACAGTGATATTTAAACAAAATCAAAGAATGGAAAAAGCAGTAATGTTTTCACTGGAAACTAAAACCAGCTGCATTCTAGTAGCCCGAGCCATTCAGAACATTTCAACGAGCGCACAGATGTCCGAGCTTATCTATAGGTGCGGGTTTTTTTGGAAAATCCAAAAACAGATTTCTGATCTCGGACCACGGGATTCTTCTATCTACATTCATCTACATGTTCCAGCACTCGGCAAAGTCTCTTTTTGACTTGTGGCTGTTTCTGCTTAGGTGGCCTCATACACCACAAGCCTTTTTAGAGACATCACTGCCAAGCCGGCCACTTCTGCTGGAGAGAACAGGGCAGCCACAACACTGGGGACTTTATCCCCTACTCTTCTCGAATTGTGCTTGGGTTCTTTAACGTCCCACAGGGAAGTTATGAACACAGAAGATATTTGTGAGACGGGACCTACGGTTTATAGTCCTTATCCGAGAAGACTTGAATTAAAAGTCTAACCATTTGCAGATGAAATTACGAAGGCAGCACTTTCTCCCAAGTTATTTTAAGATCCTGAGTGTTGATCCGGCTGGGGCTCGAACCCGCGACCTCCCACGTGACAGCCCGACGCTCAACCAACTGAGCCACCGGTGAACGCAAAATCCGAAAAAAGATATTATTTTCCATGACAATGCAAACAAACAAACAAACAAACAAACAAACAAACTCAGAGTTGCGTTCAAATTAAACTAAAAAGCAAAATATAGCGGTTAAGTTTGTTTTGGAGAAATTCTTAAATGAAAATGCCATCATTAAAAAATACCTTAGCGATCGATAAAAAGAAATGACGAAAAACATGCTTTTTTCGCTGTAGGGAAGGTGCTAACAATATTATTGCTGTCAAGAAACTTTTAATGTAATTTCTGGTGTGAAATTTGCAGGAAACCTAACTATTTTTGACCTATTCATGTTTTCCATCGTACGATAAAAATGGCGCTGTTGTGTATCATTTTTCATGGGAAACCGCTTGTCAAAAATACTTTTTTCAAATCCTTTCCCAAAAAAACGCTGAACTGATGAATCTCAAAAAGCCAGATAAACAATAAGAAAAAATGTTTGGGAAAAGAGTAATGAAGCGTATTCGTTGTCGATAAGAGTACAGACCACGCTAAACCACATTTCGATTTTTTACCACAATATCAACGTTAAAGGAGTGTTTTTTTTTTCAGAGCGCAAGCTGAAAAAGGCATTGCTCGACACATCGACGCGAGCAGTGTGGTATAGACTCTAATCGACAACGGCAAATTAGCCAATCAGATTGCGAGATTAGCAACAATTGTGGTAAAATATTCAATTCCGACCGTGTACTTTTGCCGTTACAATTTTTCGTGTCTTGCTACCCCCCCCCCCCCCCCCCCCCTACATAAAATCCTGGTTACGGGGCCTGGGGCCCGTTTCTCGAAAGTCCCGCTTGTTTTGGAAAGCTGATCTTTAAACATGTTTTCAAGGTAACAAAAAGAAAATCCTCTCCGTTCTTGAGATACAAAGGGAATTGTGACCCCCTAAAATCACCCGTAAAGTTTCGGGACGGAGAAACGGGCCCCTGGACAGTGACAAGAAAATTTTGCGCTTATGTTAGAAACGCGGAATCGCAATGAGTTCTCGTCAAATGAAGGAGAAAAATCGCTAGCTTGTGCTTTCAGAAGTTTGTTTAAAACTTGTTGGAGCAGATCTTGTTTGAAGTTTGTCCTTTCTTGGTTGCATTCCCGTATTTTGCCGCTTCTTGTTCCTAGCCAAGCTGGCGTGTTTCAACGAAATACATCAAAATGTGAATGATCTCGTTTTCAGTGATAAATGTG
>NC_090886.1:48935636-48950636 GCF_036669925.1 Montipora capricornis
TAAATAATGGATCAGTATGTGCATCAAAAGGCTTCTTATTAACAATTCTAACAATACGCTTTTGTCACAAAATAAGGGGTTTTGCTAAAAGCAGGCCCGTGGCTCGCGACGGCCCAGCGGCCGGGCGGCCCGAAGGCTTTGAAAATAACTTACATCGTTCGATAATGAAAGTCCTCTATTGTGCTATCGGTTTCTGTAAAGAGACGAATGAACAGAGAATGAAAACGTTTTTATCTGAACAACATGCAACAAACAGAAACAAAGATTCAAATGATTAAATGGTAAACTGGAAAATCAGGACTGGGCCTCCGGGCCGCCGGGCCGTCGCGGGCCCGCGGGCCTGCTTTTAGCAAAATCCCAAAATAAGACTATTAAGGTTAGTAGGGTATGTTGAACCCCAATAATTGATCTACCAATAATACCAATAGATTTAGAAATTTTGCAAGCAGCATGTGAGATATCTGCTTTCCATGAAAAGTTTTCATCCAAAATAACACCAAGAAACGTAACTTCTTAACGCGGATCATCTTGTGATTAATTTTAATATTTAAATCAAATTCTCCTCTTCTTTGCCTTGGTTTGAAGATTACATAGTTTATTTCTTAACATTTAGAGATAACTTATTTACTTTAAACCAGTTAGATAACTCAAGCATTTCGGAATTTATAGTATGTGTTAAAGTATGTTTTGTCAACACGGACGGCGACCGGAAGTGATTTTGCAAAGAAAGTGATGTCACACGTCACAGACGTCAAGTCACAAACCTCAAAGCTGTCTGGCTATTTGGCGTCCACGGTAAAGAAACAAAAACGCGAGAAGGTAAGTTTATTTTAGGTGCAATTACTCTGTTATTTTGGTTGAGTTTTGTTGTTTTCCTGCTAATGCTGGACAATCAACTTTCTAATTCCTATTATTTAGGAAAGAAACTCTTTTTTGTCAGTTGTACCGGCTGACGAACAACAGCGCTGCAGACGCCGAGACTCAGTCTTGCCAAAAAACCTAGAGTAAGTCTCTTTTGATTTGTTTTCCAAATTCCTTGATATATCCTTTTGCATGATTGTGCTTGTGTTTTGTCTCTGTGGTCTTAAATTTTAATGCACTGGTAATGCTAAGACAAAGTTTCCAGAAAGACGAACTTAAATTTTGTACAATTTTAATGACCGTCAAATTTAATTTCTTTTATGGAACGCTTCATTTTTATTTCTCATTTTCTTTCCTTTACAGAAATGTACCAAATGGATTGGACAAATCAGCTAACACTGGCAGATGTAAATTTTGCTTTACATTCAGAATCATTTCAGGATTATCGATCGTAACTGGAAAGAGAATTTCCAGCCGTGTTCTCTACCAATAAAAGAATAAGTTCATCCTCTTTCTTAAAGAAGTCATGATTCAGTATTAAGAAAGAAGACAGAGAATCAAAACTGTTGTACAATTAACTAGCGATGCCGTAAAATCACTGACGCGACATGCTTACGGCAAACAAGTCAAGTCACAGACGCCGGTCTGGTCTCGACCCAGTTTCACCTCGGCTACTTGGCGTCCGTGGTGACAAAAACGTCTTGTGCTTAAGCTCCCTATTGGCATACATGGATGGGTGGACGTACCTACGTAGGTCGATGACGTCATGGCTATAAAACCAAAATTTCTCGCATCGATAGGTTACCAAATTTCCGCCGAGGGCGCGCGCGCGGAGCTCCGCTACAAAATCTGTGGTGAACGGCAGCGTCACAACAAAATAAAAGATTGTACAGCCTACAATAACCAGCGGGTTTACTGCAAAAAATGACACCATTTTGCATCAGTGTGTGTGGGAAAATATTATGACGATTCAATTCTTCGGTTAAAGGAGAGCGGTGAAAGCTCTGCAGGATCCATCCTCAGACCTGAAGACATTCCAACTGTTCAAGTCCAATGGTGGCCAGTAGTTTGCAACTCTAAATTTCTTCAACGAAGAAAGCAAGCAAGAAAACCTCTGAAATACCAACTGGATATGGGCTTAATCATAACTTCCTACTTATCAAGCAATCGTGATTTATCCCCATCCTCAAATGGAAGCCATCAATACAAAGCTTTAACTGTTTGATGGCTCTCTCGTGAATTTTCTGGGACTAATAGATCTAAGAGTCACTTGCGGTGGTCGAATGGAAGAGCTTGAGTCTAAAAAAGATGGCCGTTCAAACTAATATTGTCCCAATAGCTGGGACTCCTGAAGATGCACTCCCAAGCTGAAATATTATACACTTAACCCCACAACAAGTCGTTCAGGACTACAGGGTCGTCTATGAGGGTTGGGCCACATTAGATGTATTTACCAGCTTTGTAGTCGACCCGGCATCAGTATCTGTTTAGCATGCTAGTAGCTAGGCATATACCCGTAGTCCTTCGAGAGGAAGCAAAAACTAAAGTTGCAGTTCTAAAGAAGAAAGGTGCACCAGTGAAGAGGAATGTCCAACACAGGATAAGTCTCTTAGTAGCAGTAGTGGTAGTGGTATCCAAGCCAGGCAAAATTAGGATTTGCCTTGATCCTCCAGAGCTGAATGAGGTCATCAAACGTTCCAAATATCACATTTCTACTATCGAAAAACTGCTACCAAAACTGTGCAAGTTCAAGGTTGCCATTTTTCAGAAAAGACCACGTGAACAAATGACGTAATAAACAGTAGCATGACATCTCCCCTCTAGCTAATGAAAGGAGTAATAAACATGCAATCAAAAATATCAACATTGTCCACTTTTCATTGATCAAGATCTGTCACAGTCATGCAAAGTTAATGTTTCAGCTGATAACAACAACACGGATTAGCGATGTACTAAATGATTAATTGCGCTTAATCAACTTATTACATACAGATCTACCAGATCTAGTGTGGATCATACCAGGGGACTGGATGGTGTCACTTTCTGGGCACTTAGTGATCCCTCTGTCACTTATTGGACTCGTGGATGGTGCTTGTGTTTCTATCAGGGGTCTTGATGATGTCTCTCCTGTCTCGTCTGTAGGGAGTGCCTTTTGTGGTCGCAACCACCGATCTAGGGCGTTAGCATGATTGGTAACTGTAGCAGGTTTCCAGACATTCTTTTTTTTTAGCCGAACAGTGTCACTCTCTAGTTTTGACAAGAGGTAGTGACTTGGCGCCTCTGTCAAACATGTCAAAGTACAGCTTCTGTTTTCTGTTGAGCCAGGAGCTGGGATTTGGCATCTGTTGGAATTATTGCATCCAGTAATTGTGTTGTAGTGAAAAGTTTGATTCTTAGCCTTCTCTTAAAGAAAACTTGAACTGGGGAATAGCTCAGGCCAGTTATAAGGGTATTTCTGCTTTCGAGCAAGGCAGTGTATGGGTTAGTGCCGTCTTCATAAGCTTTCTTTAGCACAGATTTGGCTGTTCCAATGGCCTTTTCCAATTGTCCATTAGCTTGTGGGTGCTTGGGACTTGTTTTTGTGTGCTTAAAGTTCTACAATGTCCTGAAAATCAATTTTTATTTTTCCTTGGATTTCAAACTATGTTAAATAATCAGTAAGTGACCCAAGTTTTAAGCCTCGATTTCAAAAATGCACCTGTTTATTGTAACTGGAATTTCCTGTTTAATGGTCCGCCATTACTAACTTTAAAATCTTGAGGGAGCTGGATCGAGGAGAAAATGACGTCAATGACCAAGAGATTATGAAGGTAAGAGAAGTAATCCCTCATACTGGCCCTATTCCCATCGTAATCCCTCTTAAGTTATTTTTAGATCTCCTGCGAGATCCGGTATTCCCACGAGGGTTAACTGATAGCTAATCACATGTCCCCATTTTTACCAATGTTGACCGCTGAGTGAATTCCCACGCAATGATTCGTGTCGTTCGCGATTTACCATTAAACAAAAATGGCGGAGGATGTTGAGACAAACGCGTATATACATTTTGTAGACGAACGTGACTTGTTGACTACAGAGTTAAGCGATTACAATGACTTATGTTTTGAAACCTGTATCTTGGAAGGAAAGAGTTATGTAACTGACAGGATTTTGTACAGAATGGCAAATGGAAGACTATAGTCGATAAGTACGATCTCTCTGACTTTAACAAACGCATTCTCGGTTTCCTTTGCGGGATTAAAATATGATGACTTAATTCTTATATGGTGATAAAGTAGACAGATAGAGCTCTACAACAGTACCAAACATGAAAGGAAAACTTGAATCAAGCGTCCGATAAAAAATTTTGAATTATCGGATTCAAGTGAATTTGCAAAGCACGTATGTTAAATATAGCTGTCTCCTTAAAAAAAAAATTAACACGGTTTCGTATATGGCACAACCTTGAATGTGGTATCATTGAAAACTAGACAATTAAGCGATTTCAGTTATAGATGTTTGAAACCTGTATCTTGAAAGGATCGAGTTTTATAAGCGACAGAATTTTGTAAACATTGGCAATTCGCAGACTACAGTCATCAAGTAATATATCGCTGACTTGGTTAACGCGTTCTTGATTTTCTTCGCGGGATTAAAATCTGACGACTTAATTTTTAGATATTCATAAATTAGACAGATACCAGACATGAATGGAAAACTTGAACAGACAGTTCGATCAAAATGTATGAACAAGTGGTATCGCATGGAAGTCAATTTGCAAAGCACGCATGTTAAATATACCTGCATCTTTCAAAATTATTAAACACGGTTTCGTACATTTGACAGTGTTGAAATTGGTGTCACTGTAAACAACACAGTTAAGCGATTTGAATGATATATCTTTGCATCTTATTTTTTGTCTTTGCATCGAGTTTTATAGGCGACAGAATTTTGTACACAATGAAGTATCGCGGACTACGTTCTCGATTTTCTTAGCGGACTTAAACTATGGTGACTTAATTCTATGATATTCATAAATTAGACAGCTAACGCCTTCAAGCAGTACCACATAAGACAGGAAAATTTCAGTTGACGGCACGATAAAAAATTTTTAAAACCGTAAAGATCGGATTGAAGTCAATTTGCAACGCACGCGTAAAATATAGCTCCCTCTTACAAATTATTTAACACGGTTTCCTACATTAGACAATCGTAAAATTGGTATCAGAGTGAATTATACAGTTAACCGATTTCCATGATAGATGTATGTTTGAAACCTGTATCTTGCAGACAATGAATTTTATCAGGCCATGAAACTCAATTTTGAAAACGGAGAGTGGCATCGTACAGAATTTGCTGCACTTTCCCTCCTCCACGAAACGTAACGCGCGCGGTAACATTATCCGCGGGAAAATTGCTAGCATCTAAAAATAACCTAAAAGGGATTACGATGGGAATAGGGCCAGTATGAGGGATTACTTCTCTTACCTTTATAATCTCTTGTCTAAAGTAAGAAAAATGTACATGTATGATACTTTCAAATGGAACTAAAATGAAGTAGACTCTTTAGTTACCAGCCATGTGATACTGTGTTGGTGTTTCTTACATGCACAAAGTATTTTAAGCTGTAGGGCCGTAGCTAGTATGAAGCAAACAGAGGCACTTGACAGAGGCATTTGCCTCTGTCAAATTCATAAAAGTCAGTAACCAACCCTGGCCTATCCAAGTCTAAATCCATAAGCAAAATATATGAGAAGTCCGTGGCTCAATAAGTCCCCATCGTGTCAAAAACTCGTAATTGCTAGATGAGTCCTCCCCCCCCCCCCCACCCCCCGGGTTAAAAACCGTGATAAACCAATTTGAAAAATCCAAGACCTCAATCGATTAGAGACCTTTGGAGTTTAGTACGAGAACGACTACGAGTACGAGATTTTCTCATAAGGCAACAGTGAGCGCGCGCAAACCAGCGTCATTTTAGCGGGAAAAACGTGATGCCGCCGTCAAACACAGCGGTCAAACGTCTGCGCATGCCCAAATGGATATTTTTTTGCCAGCCGCGCGCCAAGTTCCCGCGCAAAATTTTAAAGAAAAACATTGGAAACAACCGGTGTAACGCAAAATCTACGAAAGAAAATTGAAACGTTCATAGAAATCTGTAAAAGGAAAAAAGAATAGGTAAAAGGAAAACTTAAGACTTTCCAGACACAAAGTTTATTAAATTACCGGTATTCTGTTGATTTACCATTTTGTTCTGAGCTTTACCAAAAAAGTTATACGTCTTTAAAAACGGCGTCATGCTGCGAGCTGACAGCGTAGTATATTTTTATTTGTTATTAACAATCATGCGATGCGTGACACCGGAAGCTGACGGTAAGCGGTGTGTAAACGAAGGAAAAAATTGTAAAGAAAAAGAAAATTGCAGTCATTCGGGTTGGCTCAGATGAGCTGACAAAACATTGGCAAGGGCTGGAGGGATTCCGTCGGGATCGTGGATTTGTTTGCGGCACAGTAATGAAATCCATCGAAACAATAAACCATGTTCGTGTTCTTCATACCTATCCCTGAACGGTTTTACCAGGTCTTCGAAAAGGTTGGAAAAAAAATTACTAGATTACAGACTTGGGACAAACTGATGTTGTAAATGCAAACTTGAGGCCGACAAAAGCTTTATGGATCACGTTAAATACATTCCATGGAAAAGAAAGGACTCCAACAAACAGAAGGTAGAATACTTTTTAACGCTGACATTTCAAGAATTATTTCTGTTAGCCCGTTGTACAAGTTAAAACATAAACAAATATTGGATGCGGAGGGCCTACGAAAAGAGGAACAGTGTCATGAAAATACTGACCTACAAGGAGGCAAGTCTAGTTGTGTATATATATATTTCTAACTTTTGATATCCAGTCGATATTATTTACTTGCATTACATTCACATGTTTAATCAAAAGTAAATCATAAGAACGATTAAATCGCTTTAATTTCTCAAGGCTCTTGCAAACTATTTTCTTTACACATTTAATTTTTTCCGAGTCAATTTAGCCAGTAATTACTATGTTAGTGGCCAGATCACAGTAAGGACACTTAAACCGTGAACACTTGACATTTTCGTGTACATTGTTTTTTTCGACGACTAAGAAATAAAGGCTCTTCTTATGATGTATAGTGTTACATGTATAGCATTTTGTAAGTTTAAAAACATTAAATACTCTTGTCAAAAGGACGAGCCCACATTCTATAGTCACTAAAAAAATGTTCAAACAAATATCAAGTGGTCATGGTTCGAGTGTCCTCACTGTAAATCAAACCAAGGCATATTAGATATCCAGAAAGGAAAAGAGAAGGAAAACAGGTATTTTGCCCTCTTGTTTATTTACTACCGGTACTTCTAGCAAAAGCCAGAGTGTAAAACTGGAATTGTTTTTTAATGATAATTTAGTATCATTATTTTAGAGCCTTCAATCGGAGAATTGATTGAAAGATTTCAAATGGCAGTTGGTAGTCATTATTAAAACAGTGGCTTGCCTTTGTAGGAAGTGAGTGTCATGAGGAAGTTTACAGAGCTTCAAGTGAAGTACCTGGATTGTTTGAAGCTGTCTTTAAAACAATACTTCGGGAAGACTCCAGACTGTCAAAAGACAGAGGATACCTCCAAGAACAAAGAACAGTTGCCCTCCTTCATATAATAGCATATTTCAGTTGTGAATAAACATGAATTAATTTGAACCGATAAAAGGGTACATCTGGAAAATCTGAAATAAATGTTCATGTTTGCATAGATCACAGATTACATGTCCTTTGCAAAAAAGACTTGGGTCTCTACATGCGTGAGCACTGAGATACTTTGCGCTGGATTTTGCAACAGCTGGTATCTACTGGTGAACATCAAGAAGGGCAGATGCCATATGCGTCGCTTTTGACAAATTTAGATAATCTGGTATGAGAGGGAAGGGAGACTTTCATGTAAAGGTGGTATCGTAAAATATCACTTGTAAGAAATTTTCACCAAAGGTCTTAAAAACCATCACAAGTCATTTCTTAGTCCTCTTGCTGCACAAGGCCAACAACTGAGGGCAAACGATATACAGAAGCAAATCAAACAGTTCAGGTGTAGTGTGAATAATAATATATTATTTATTTCCTTTCTTGAGCCCTTCATTTTAATCACGCCTGTAGTGAGTCTAAATTAAGAGACATTTCAATAATAATAATAATAATAATAATAATAACAACAACAACAGCAAAAGAATAATAATAATCTTGAAAATAACAGTAAAAATTCCTGTTTTCTATACAATCTGCTGCCTTGTGTTACTCCGTAAGAATTAAATCTTGATCGCTTTTGAGAATGAGAAGGTTACACAAATTTAATAATTGTGGAGCATAATACAGGGAACAGTGCAAATGTACATTTCAGTTTCTTAAAATCCAGAAATCTGGTAATAAATTAGCATGTTCACTGTGATATGCTACATTGCATCCTATTTTATCCCTGAAAGCAGTTCCACATGACCATCTGGTTTGTTGCTTGAGATGGAAAACTGTTTGTCCTGACAGTCACTTCCATTTCCCTCATGGTGTCATAGTTGCTAGGTGTGACATATCAGGAAGAGAGGCTAGGCATTTCTGGCAAAAATTAAACAAGAACTGTCATTACAACACAATTTATGTTCTCTTACATTTGCAACATTTTTGTGACTAAAGACCAGTTATTTTGCATGTACAGTGTAGCGTACAGAACGAATTTCAAAAGAGATCAATTAGCATTACTTAAAACCTCTTACAAAAGGAAGAATGGTGAAGTTCAAGTGTTGAACAAATAAGAGAACATCTCTGGAAATAACAGGTACTTCAAAACAAAAAACAATACAACTACACAGAAACATTACTTAAACAAAATAAAACACGATAGATCGAAAGAACTTTTCATTTCTTAAAAGGAAAAAAGAGGAGAGCATTCAGTATTTCTGTTGCAAAATAAATTAATTTATAAAACATGCCTATGCACTTAACTCAAGAATTGTACGTAAGCTTTAAGGATGATATGAATGATGTAATATTTTCACAGCTTCTCAATCAAATGACGAGAAGAACACGGCATTTCACCTTTCTTTACGTGTAACTTAAAATGATTGCCAATGCTGTGTCTTCTCATGCATGAGTGCCTTAGTATTATAGACCATGCTAAATCGAATACATCGTACGATCAGCTGTTATTGCTTTAGTTTGAAGTACTGTTTGACATCACTACTACATGTGGCTACTGTATGCCGGTCTCAATAAAAAAATATGTACGGACTTACTCGCTTGTGTGGTCGTTTTTAACTCCAGTGAAGCGCCTTGAGTGTCACAACTTAAACACACGAGGTCTCACCGCCATTTTGACTGCATTTTCGCCACTCCAACGCTCGCACATGCGCAAACGTTTGACCGCTGTGTTGCCGCCGTCATTTTAGTACGCGGTTTTGCAAAAATGTCGTCGAATCAAAACAAGTCAACAACACAGTAGCAGTTTTGGCTTTTTTTTTTGATGAGCAAAAAGGCTCAGTTACCAGCAATAAGAATAACTGAGCAACCTATACTGCTAACAAAGAGTAAAATTAAGCGTACAGATTATAAATTTCCTTAGTAGTTTCGCTAAAAACGGGCAGTCAAAACTCGTACTCGTTCTCGTCCTCGTTGAAGAATCTAAAGGTCCCTATTTACTAGATGGATACGGTCTGAGTCGTAATCCATGAAAAACCATTGCCACATTTATGCAGTCAAAACTCTTTTGATTTAATCCTTTCTGTCTATTTCGGTTGTTTTTTTCTCTTTATTAAGTATCCACTTCACCTTTTTTTTCTTCGTGCTGATGATTATTACTGGCTTCTTTTAAACAATTGTTCACGGTTTTAAGTTCTTCATTTTTACCTGAGCTTCTGTCATTGATTGAGTCACTTCCGCAATTCTCAGTCCCTTCAAATTGTTTTTTTATGTATGCGTCACGTGACCCTGAAAGCTGGTATTGGTACGGTAATGAGTTTTCTGCGGCCAATGACAACTATGCCAGCACCACCATGCTTTCCAATGCACAAGAAACGTCAGAACTAAATCATGCCTGTGGCCCTATGAGTAGCTCTTACTTATTAGCTATTCGCTGAAAAACGCGGTATTATTTCGTTTTCCAGACCTTAATTTAATCGACAGAAAAAACAGGGGAAAAGTCTTAGTCAAACAAAGGAACTTGAATGTGGAAGACGACCCTACAGATATGGTAGAACTAAAGCTTTTCATCACATTATCAATGTCCTCTTAAAGGACTCTTGTTGGGTTCGGGTTTGAACCGCTCAGGATGAAGGCGGTTGAAACTCGAACTCAACAAACAAGTTGATCCTGTCAGTTTAGCGTTACACATTTAAACTTTACCGTTATGTCAGTTGTGTTCTCTATAATATTGTTGGTTAGGTGAATTTATCCGCTTGTAACGAACATTTAATCTCTAAAAAATCATTGTATTGATACTGATCATGTTGTAAAAATTTAACTGTTACACTCACTCACTATATTTGAAACATCGAAACATGTTCCTTTCCTTTAATTCAAAAGTGGTTGCATTTTTAAAAATAATTGATTCCGTTTATTTATTTTTATATAAATTTATCCACTGTCGGCTCAAGCTGGAAATATTTCCAAACTGCACTGCTACATGTATGAACTCAATACGCTCTTCATTATTTACACCAAGAGATGGAAACAGTAACTATTTAACATGATGAGGTTAACTACTTTACTCATGAAAACCAGTTGACATAATCTTACTGTTTTTCCTCAGATACCTACAAAATAACAACATTACCTTTTTGACGAATGGAATTTTTGCCAAACTTGTGAATCTTACATATTTGTAAGTAAGACCAGTGAAACATATGTCAAATCACAGCTACCATGGTTTGACCATGCCTCACCGTTTAGCTCTCTGAGGTAACAGCCTTGGGTGAACTTCTTGCTGAAAACTAATTGCTGAAAACTATAATTGATAGCTATACATGTATATACTGATCATGTTGTAAAAATTTAACTGTTACACTCACTATGGCTGGTGATATTTGAAACATCGAAACATGTTCCTTTAATTCAAAAGTGGTTGCATTTTTAAAAATAATTGATTCCGTTCATTTATTTTTGTATAAATTTATCCATTGTCGGCTCAAGCTGGAAATATTTCCAAACTGCACTGCTATGAACTCAATACGCTCTCTGTTATTTACACCAGGAGATGGAAAGAGTAACTATTTAACATGATGAGGGTAACTACTTTACTCATGAAAACCAGTTGACATAATCTTACTGTTTTTCCTCAGATTCCTACAAAATAACAACATTACTTTTTTGACGAATGGAGTTTTTGCCAAACTTGTGAATCTTGAATATTTGTAAGTAAGACCAGTGAAACATATTTCAAATCACAGCTACCATAGTCTGACCATGCCTCACCGTTTTAGCTGTCTGAGGTAACAGCCTTGGGTAAACTTCTTGCTGAAAACTAATTGCAATATCCCTTTTCGCTCTAAAATTCTTTAGAAACGTAATTTGGATAGGCAATTTATTGTTTCAATCAGCAGCTTTTTCTGTTTTAGATTATAGAGTGGAAACAAACTTCAAGAAATCCCAGACGGGGCCCATCGCTAGAAATCGGAAACATTTTGAGCCCACGTTCAATAAATCCTGTGGCAAATTGGTCAGGGAAGCGATAATCTCTTGGTGCAAAACAACTAACAAATATAGGACGCTGGCGATATTTTTGCTTTCCTTGACTCGATTTTGCTCTACAACCCATAGATTCAAAGCTAGTTTTCTGTAGTTTTGTAATCATGCAACTTTTTTTCATAGCGGTTTTCCTACTAAACAATATTCTTCTTCACTTTGGTCAACCTCGAACCCAGGCTCTCTCCCTATTCTTCTCCCTGAAGAGAGAGAGAGCCTGGATTCGAGGTTGCATTTTGGTCTCATTTACTTTTTGTCATCGGCGGATTATGAGCCCAAGGCTAAACTCTCCGATCAGCGGTTACGGCCATTTTTGGCGGGAGCTTCCAGCTTTACACGAACTTTTATTATGCATTCATGTCATCTTTCCTATGACTATAAACCTTACAAGTCAAAAGCGGTTAAATGCTCACTTAGAAAGAAACTTTTCTGGCGATAAATCACTCTTACACTACATATCCGCATAACGTAATGTGGGCTCAAAATGTCCCCGATTTCTAGCGACGTTCAGGAATTCAAAGTATCTTCGAGTAATGTATGTCAGTCAGTTGAATCAGGCCAGAAGCGACCATACCCGGCCTCTCGTGCGTGAAATAAAGAAACGTTAAATTATGTTTTACCTTTGCTTTAATCTCAGATTCCTTGTCACATGCGTAACTTTAAATCTGTGGAAAAGAAAAACCGACTTACTTGATAATTTTTTCATTCCCCAACAGACTGCTTTTTGACAACCCCATCAACACAATTGGAGAGCGGGTGTTCACTACCCAAAACCACGACCTAACAATGTAAGTCATACAAGATGACATACTGTTTTATATATCAGCACACATGAAGTTACTCATGCTTTAGGCCACTCCCTGGCTCGACGCCCTGTCGGACCAACACTGATAAGAAAGTGCTGCCATGATAGTTACATCAGCGAGTGGATAGAACTTAAGTCTTCGCCGTTCAAATGCCCACAACGTGAAAATTTTTATTTTCCTATTTGAAAGTCCATATTAAAAAAAATGAACTTTGGCGAAACTCTCTTTCCATTCGAACGACAGGCGAATTTTCTACAGTTTTTTAAAAGCGCTCAATTGTCTTCCATTTTAAAAATTGGCACACAGCTCGTTCAAGTCTTCCCTGGACATGTGACCTTTTTGAATATCCTCAGTTTTGCTGCTGTATTCGCTTCCGGATTTAGAGCACCTTCCTCGATAGACATAGACATGATAGCTCTTTTTCTTAATTGAAAAAAATACTGAAAACTATCGCAGAGCGATACCTTTGCGTTGATCACCAAGAAAACATAGGATCTACGCCAACAAGCATTCCTTAATCTACGTCACAGCGATCCTGTGAAATCCTGACCAGCTGAAGGAGTATATCAAATAAAAATAGGATTTTAAACATCGTGCAAAATTCGTGTCTCGTTTTGAAACAGTATGTTCTCTCGTGCACGACACATCTACCAATTCTCAGAATATCTGTGATCTTTTCACCCGTGCATCCGACGTTCATTCATATAACACTATATCTTCTGATGTTGGTAACTTATATGTTAATAAATCAAGACTGAGTATTCGACTTAATTCGTTTTCCGTTTTCGGAGCTAAGCTATGGAATTGCCTGAAGCCTGACTTGCGCAAACTTAGAAATAAACCTTTTAAAAACAAAATTCACCAATTTTTACTTCCGGTGCTTGGTGATGAGGATGATTATGTTGTTGTCTCAAAATTACTAGTCATCATTAATCACACCCTAGCTTTCATTATTAATTATTTCCTTATGTTTCATGTCTTCTTGTAGGTTCTTGCATCTATTTATTTTATTTTATTTTCATTTTAGCCATTACCTAATTTACTATTAATCTAATTTACCAAATTTGGTTTTAAGATACACACCCCGCCTCGATTAACTTTGCTATATGCGGCTTGTATAGTTTTTTTTCAATTTGTTAAATTTGAACTTTGAAAAATAAAATGATGATGATGATGATGATGAATCGAGACTGAATTCTTTCGCAAAAGTTCATTTTGATATGGACTTTCAAATAGGAAAATAAAAATTTTCACGTTATGGGCGTTTTAAAAACTGTAAACGGTAGGCCATGCCTCACAACACCTAGGCCTGTTCTGGGAATTTAAAGAACCGACACATAAACGAAAACAATAGAACACTGAATTCTCGGAGGGGTGGTTTGCCCAATTAAGTTGAGAATACCACGTAAGTAAGCGGAGTCCTGTTGTTTTTTAGCTTTGACCTGTAATAAATGAATAAATAATTCTTCTTTACCTTTAACTGAGAATTGAGCGACTTTTCACATCTTCAAAGATAGGCTGTAACCGCTTAAATAGTGGGACGATACGATGGATAGCACGATGGAAGCTTTATTTTGCCAACTCAAAATCAGTAACTCGGATAGAATTTCACTAGCAAAGTAATTATATCTTCTGCAGATTCATGATTCGGACGAACCTAAGGACATTTGACCTGGCATCGTTTGACAATAGCAAAAATATCAAACCTGTTATGTAAGTATTAATGCAAAGACATTTGAGTAATTTCCTGTGGACAAGCTTGAACTGTTACAATTTAAATTCATGCCTAATTTATCGAACGTTTCTATGTTATCTATGGGCTTTATGTTGATCGTTTTTCACGGAATTTAAGTCAACGATAAAACGACAATTTTTTGGTAGTTTAATCTTTTAAACAAAATTTTCCAGAAGCAATGAAATGCCTCTGAACACTAATGTAGCTCTTCCTAGACTAAAATTGTCGTACTTTGTAAAATTTCGAAGTAAAAAGGACACAACTTGGCGTTGGCCGAATCGAAAATGGAATAAGGAATATGTAAAGCTATCTTTCTTCTTCAAAATTTCGCTGTGTCTATATACTTCGTGCTTGGAAAAGCGAGTAAATGGCAAATCTCTTCCACTATTTCTGCAAAATGGCGTTCTTCCTTTGTAATTGGAGACCCCGACAATATCTCCGTGATTTGAATATCCCGCGCAAGTGCCTTATGAATAATTCATGATGCCCGGCCATTCTGCGCAATTGTGACCGAAGGTATTTTTATTTTTGGGAGAATAAACCACACAATCATTTAACTGTAAATACACTCTATTACGTCTATGCAGCTATTGATGTTTAAGGTGCAATGTGCCCCTGGGAAAGACGGGAAACTAGTCTTAGGCTTCTCCTAGGCAGGATTGGAACATACGATCGCCCTAACATCGGACGGCCGGATGCCCCTACTAATTGAGCTACTAGATATCCTTGGGTTCTAGGTAGTTTATATAGGTCCTGAATGGACAATTTGTCTAGCTGGTCGGCGGGACATACCATTGCACCTTAAAGGGGCATGTCACGGCAGTGCAGTTCATTTTGTGTACTTTTAAAAATTACTCACTCCTACTCGCTATG
>NC_090886.1:48955636-48958136 GCF_036669925.1 Montipora capricornis
ATCTAGCACGCGGTAAGGAATCAAACACTTGTTTGCACATTCGTTTTGCACATTCGAAACTACTTAAATTTGAAAAGCAACGAATAATGCTACAGGAATTTCGTTTCAAGGCGAACTGTCTCTTTCTGGAAAAGTGTCCTCAATTGTATCATCTACGATGGCGTTCTATTACACATTGACGGCTCCAGTTATTCATTTACTATTGTATAAAACGCTGTTTAAAAATTACGGACAAACGTAGATCATGCTCCTGCCGCTATAAGTGAAAAATTTAGAGGACAACAAGCGTAGTTTCGTAGTAAAATATAATGATCTCCTAAATTTCTATTTTACCAAATTAAGAACAAAAGTAATTTATGCGAATGCTTTAAACTCTTAAACACGCCAACGGTGCTGCTACTGTCCCACTGCTGGGACTCCATTCATAAAACTTTATTTCATACCTAATATAAGGGCCTTATATTTATTCCTAAACTTGAGGAAGTGTTTGAGGATAGCGAAATCGACTCTCATAGGAGGATACCTAAAATTCGAGCCAGGATTCGAGCTAGGATCCGAGCCAGGATTCCAGCCAGGATTCCAGTCACGATTCGAGCTAAGATGAGCTTTCTCCGCTATTTATTCTAGAATTTCTCGGTTTAGGTTAGGTCTCGAATCGGTCAGGTTAGGTCTATTTAGGTTGGTTCTAGTCTAGTTAGGTCTAGTTAGGGTCAAGGCAGGTCTCGGTTAGGTTAGGTTAGGTCTCGGTTAGGTATCGAATCCTGGCTCGGATCCTAGCTCGGATCCTGGCTCGGATCCTGGCTCGAATTCTAGCTCGGATCCTGGCTTTATTCTTAGTTTATCTCCTCTCATAGAGTATTCCATTAAAAGGATAACAATTTGACCACGAACAGAAGCTTTGCTTTTACTAATTTGTAACGATTTCAACTGAAGCGTATCAAATCAGTAATTACGCAAACACTGAAAATCACGGTGTAAATTAAAGAATTTGCAATTGATCCGCTCGAGTTATTCATTTGCCGTTTGTGTGAATAGCGAAAATCACTGAAATCGGGATACAAGTAAAACAAGAGGTTTTTTATCACAAGCCTGGGCAAGCCAAACCAGTGATAGATAATGAACAAAACGCATCGTGCATTACAAGCAATTCAGGAAAAATAAACCAAGCATTGGTTTCATGAAATGTAAACAATACATGCATGGCACTAGTATCTTCATCAAATTATTCGAAGACAAGTAGAGTATTCGTCGAAGAGCCTTTCAAATTGAAATAAAACCATTTCATGCCAAAGAGGCCGACAAACAGCCCCACATTTATTTAAGAATACGTCACGACGAGTGCACAATGACACAAGGCCTTAATTAACCACACGGCTGGACAAGCTAAGGCTTATGGACTTTAATTGTGAGCACGCAGTGTTTGATCCAAGAGGCGAAATATCCCACAAGAATTTCTTTAAAATGGTTCTGAATTATAATTAAACATTTGAGACCAGAGTAGCTCAAACGATTTTATTTGTAGAACGGTTATTATAAAGTCAGTAAACATATACCAACAAATACTTCAAACGTTTTACTGAATTAACAGAAAACGCTTATCACAATGTGATATTTGCGAAAAATAGTTCTCTTTAAACAAACGAACCACACAATACATAATCGTAGCAGTGCTTACCTTAATCCAAAAACGATCTATGAAAAAAGCATTGCCTTCGCGAGTAAGAAAGAGTTTTTCAAGACGTTGTCCAGGTTTTACAATATTTCCCAGCTTGGATGTTTTGACTTTGTAAACAGTCCCGTTAGTACATTTCGAGTGAGATTGGTTACTGAGGCACTTTTGCTCCGAGCAACTCCAAGTTGCTGCGAGCAAATATGGGTACCGGTAGGTCCCTGTAGGGGGAGCAACTTGTAACGACAGAGTTGCTCCCAGAAACTCCGAACAACTCCGAGCTGCTCCGAGTAAATATGAGTAGGTCCCTGTCACGAGGGGGGAACAACTAGCAACGACAGAGTTGCTCCGAGGAACTCCGATAAATTCCGATGAACTCCGATGAACTCCGAGTAGCTCCGAGCAGCTCCGAGTAAATATTAATAGGTCCCTGTAGGGGGAGCAACTGGCAACGACAGAGTTGCTCCGAGGAACTCCGAACAACTCCAAGCAACTCCGTGCAACCTCGGAGTTTCTGCGAGCAAATATGAGTAGGTGCAATAGCCTCTCCATAAAAAATACGTCAATGAAATGTCTGTGTCCATTTTTTATTACACGATTGAACCAATTAAAAAATATTTACAACATTGAGCAATCACAGTTCATGTGGCCTTTGAAAAACATCCATCAGATAGGCGCTGGGCCAAGTGACACACCATTTGAAAGGCTGGCAGTGGCATGCTTGGGGTGTGCTTTCGAGAGATTTACCACTCTGCTTGTACGGATGATATCGAAATGGCGTTACGGTCTGATTCTTCTTTGGTTGGTAAGCCACCATGCGTGGTTGAAAGC